>NC_031774.1:46369506-46505165 GCF_001522545.3 Parus major
GGAAGGAAGGAAGGAAGGGTTAATGTGAGGTATATCATCATGAAGATAAACTGAGGTTAAACAAGTCTGGAAAGAAGAGGGATTCAGAGATTTAGTTCACTTACTTCACTTGGGGAATATATTCACATACATTTTGAAAGTGAATGAGGGAAAATATTATCCTTAGAGTTTTGTACATGATTTCTTCAACTGTTCTGACGGTTTTAACTACATTTGACCATGTTCAATATAGTGGGTTCCTATATTTTCCTTGAAAGTAGGTGGACAAGTAGAAGGAAAGACTTGAGGCAGTACCAGAGAAAACAGTGTTTCTTTCAAGACCAAAAGAAGTCAGGTATTTTTTTGTTGTTCCTTTCTCTTATGGGCTTTATGAAGAAAGACAACAATGTCCCAGGAAATGTAGTATTTTGATCAGGTTGTTTCTCCAGGTAGAACTCTGCTGGGGAAGGAGAAGCTGAGATATACTCTATGAACAGGGGAATTGCAACAAATGCAGACATGTGTGCTGAAGACAGAGCTTAGAGACATCCTCATCCAGGAACTGTCTGCATGTAACAGTTTTATGTTTGTATCTGGGGAAATCTGAAGAAATATTCCAGAAAGTTTAAGACTGTGTGGTCACTACATGCAAAACAGTGTCAGTTGCAAATGAAGAAATGCTTCCTTGAACACAAGCTTGCATGGAGAGCTGAGAAAAGACTCATCAGAAAAGCTAAATGCACTCAGGTTAGGTTTCTATTTTCAACCTACAGAAAAAATGAAAATAACTTCTAACATTGTGCATCTCTTCTGCAGATGACACTTCCCCACTTTTGTAATGAAGTGTAGTCACGGGAGTTTCATGAAAAAAACGAAAGTCTTGTGTAGGATAAAGTAGGTGTGAGGTGATATCCTCAAAAATCCCTGTGATCAGGAAATTCCAGGGAATGACAATGTGTACTAGAGAAAACAAGCAGGGAGGAGGAAAGGGGAAGAATCTAAAGGTTAAAATACTGCAAACACATCCTTACTGGGAGCATCTTCCAAATAACCTGCATGACTGTGCAATGGGGAATGTATTTTAAAATTGTGAAATAAGATAATGTCCAGCAGTAGGCTTAATGGTGTTGTTTTTTGCAAATCTAGTTCATCAGAATTTTCATACCTACAGAATATCCATTGAAAACTGAGGAGGGGGGGAAGCCAATCATAAATAGGATAGCCAGAACAGGATTATCTGAAGTTGAGTTCTGTTGTCTGTTTAGTTCATTTCAGACAGTTGTGGGTATCCTCATATCTGTCTGACATATTTCCTAAACCTCAGTGCATGCATCCTCTTGATAATGATTGTTTTCCTGCACACAATTAATGTCTTAATGTATGATATGTTTGCAATATCACTGTGGACATCTGCACCTGGGTTCTAAACAGTTGCATTACCCATTGCCACTATCAAGAATAATATGTTTTTTTTCTCTCTCTCTTTGTTAAAATACCCTTTCCTCCATTTTATGGTAAACCTTGCCCTGACAATCTATACATTTGGAACCCCAGGATTAATCCATGTAATTCACAGTTAAGTCAGGAAGTTGCCATATTGGCCTAGAGAAGATCTTTCACCCAACATTCACATCATGATCTGGTCTTCCATTCTCTGTATCAAATTGTATCTTGTTGTTAGAGGTAAACCTCTACCCTTTCAAAGACTTATTCTGAGTACCCTGAGGTCATGAAAATGCATGAAGAAAGGCATATGACAGAATACAAATAACCCCCTGAATCCTTAAATGACATTTTACTCTTCAGACTCTGTATTCCTTAAGTTGTTATTTTTTGAACATCACTAGGCACTTTTGATGTCCCAGCTTTGATTACTCTGGTGGTGTCTAGGAGGGCTGGCTTTGTTTCCTGCTAGAAGAATAATATGCTAATTCTGTCATGTTTATATAGAGGAAGGAAATAAGTTAGTGAGGACACCACAGAAAAAGTGTCACTGTGATTTATTACAGGAAAATAAAGAAAGAGGAGTAACAAAAGAAAATACAAGCAGTAACAACAGAAAGATTGAAAGAATATATGTGCATGTGTTCCTAATACAGTTGAGATATACTGAGGAGGAAGGAATACAAGCACATCATAACTTTGTGTCATTCATTCTGACACAAAATTCAGGATGCAACAGTGCAGACAGAGCAACCTTTCCAAGGCAAAAATGAGGAGTGGTCTAACTCCAAATATTCCAGCCATGTGTCAGCTACATGTTCTAGTCAGGGTCTATTGCATTGTACCCCTGCATCTTGTGTCAACTCCTGTGCCAACAGTTACAGCCACTAGGCAGATTTAAGAATTTCCATTATTTCATGTTAAAATGGAGTTCTTCTAAAAGTCCCCTTCAAACTCCTATCAGTTTAGCCTAACATCTTCCATGTTAGATGTTTATGGAAGAACTGCTTTCTGATAATTTTCTATTTATAAATCATTTGGTGATACCAAGGAAAATAAAAAGGGGTGGGGGTGGGGTGGAGGGTCCAGCAAAAAAACCAGAATTTTGCCTGTGTTTACAAATTCTCTAGCTGAGATGTTTTTGCACCTGGATGCTTTGAAAAGTTCTATTAATTATTAAATAAATAATTAATTTTTAAAATACCTTTGAAGGCCTTTTAAATGCAGATACCCCCTTTGGCTTTGGAAGTGCCTAAGTCAAAATTCTAAAGAGAGTGTAGCTGAGAAATCCTTTCTGTCCTGTTACTGTACTTTCCCTCACTGCTTGTAGTTGGCCACTTTCAGAGATGGATTTGTGCTTTGACTGGCTATTCTAACCAAGAAAATGATGTGATTTTTTGCCTTTTTTGTGAGAGTCCAGTCCCATCTGGACAAGTTCCATACCTTCAGATCCCAGAAGTGCATTGAAAGCTGGTGATTAAAATTCTTACACATTCACTAGCACTGAACATGATCCATCCCCAGAGTTTGTTCATTTCGGCCGGACCAAACCTGCTTTGTTCTGTTCAGGCACAGACAAGGATTTCATCTTTAGTTTGTCCTCACTGTACCCCAATTCCCCACTGGAATGAAGATAGTGACAGCAGTTGCCTCAGGGGCTGTGGGTGTATGAACTGTGTGCCCTGACAGCTCGGAGATAGGCTCCCCTGGGGACTGGGGTGAGGCCAAGGCAGCGAAAGGAGGAGGCTGTGTACTCTCCTTTAGCAGGGGGACACGTGGAGACATGAACAGCCAGCACAGAGCTGTGTCACTGCAGCTTTTTGGACAGGACCTGATTTCTCTGTCTACACAGAGTCAGGCAAAGTCACAAACAATAGTACAAACTTATGGGCAGGTTCATACCATTTTATTCAGTGACCATTTTATTCATTGAAGTGACAAATGGCCTGACACCACACAGTGAATGCTGAGAATGAAATGAAAGTTTAAGTAGCAGCTCATCACCTTATTTTGCCATCCTTGATATTTGGCACCTTTCCAATATACTGCATAAATCAAAGACCTTAGACCAGATATGTAGTTGTGTATTAATATATCCTGACACATGAAAAAGAAGGCTGAATGAGGATGACACAACCCACCATTCTTTTTTGTTGCTATATTTTTTGTGATTTTTATAGTTTCCAGCAGTTTTTTAGAGAAGCTAACCGCTGAAGCCCTATTTCAATATACTTAGAGAAGAGATTGACTTGGTACAAGTCATGTGACTATGCATCTTTTTTGCCTCTTCTACCTAAAAATTTACCGTAATGAACAATGAAGAACCTGTGAATCAGCTCAAAGAGGGAAATAATAATTTAAAAAATAATAATTTTTTCAACTGCAGAGCCTGCCTCTTTTTTTTTAATTCAAAAAAAGCCTACAGCCCAAAATATTTTCTTGCAATGAGTTTTGAGTTAATCTTGCTGTGATATAGTTATTGGGGCAAATATTTTCCAGCTTTGTTACTGAAATTTCCTTACAATGAGAGCTATAATAGACAAAAATAATGTCTGTAAATCATAGCTTAAAATTACTTCTTTGAGTATGAATAGGGATCTAAAAGCTTTGTATAGAAAGTCTATTTTTTTGTCTACAGCTAGATATGAATCTTTCTTTTTGCGCTTGCAGACAGAATTGCAGCAGAACTTGTCAAAATATGCAGCAAGATGTATGGAATCTCAGATCAGGGCCTGGACCCTGGGGAGGGCACCGGTAAACTGAAAAGACACCTGTAAAGTTTTCAGTGGTAATTAATGAAGCTGTCTGCCCCTTGTGACAGAATTCAGTATTCTCACCACTCAGCCTGGCAGTCACAGGATTCTTAGAAGTAAGTGTCAATACAGCAAATATAAGGGACTTTATAAATAGGTCAGTGGAACAAGCAGCAAGTTCTCTTTCCTTCTTCTATCTTCCTCACCACCCTGTAAAACCTGAGAATATCAGTTATGGGAATAAAAATATGTATCCTAAAGAAGCACCAAGGAAAGAGCTATCACTGCTTATTCGGGGTCTCAGCCAATAAACTTTCTACTATTTTTTTTTCTGATTTTATAAATGGAAACATTATTTTTGGAGAGTATCAGTGATTGTGAAAATGTAAATATAACAAATTTTAATAGTGTTGCTGTAATCTTTATGTCTTCTGGAAATCAGGCAATTGCAAAGATTACATAACACATGAGAGACAATAAATAGGGGGGGAAATGTACATTTCATACATTTTATCAGAGCATTCAGAGGGAATAATTGTTTCCCAGATTATATATGAAGTATGATTTCTCTTATGGAATGATTCCGTAACTGAACAATATAAAATCTATGCAGGGCTTAAAGGATTTGTTTTACCCCACTCTTAGCCAATCCCTTTATCAATACAGGATCCCTGTTTTAAAGATTTTGTATGAACAGAGAAAGGGAGTTGTCATGGAATTTACTTCAAGGTAAATGATATCCTTTGCAAGAACTGGAAATTCTGAGGCTGTGGCCAGTTCAGATGTGATTCTAGGAGTCTGCCTATGTAATCTTGAAGAAAAGACACTTCTGTCCAATCATTTACTTATCTAAACTAGTTTTCATTGGTAAGATGATTCAGTCGAATAAGGGCCATGCAATGGCTCTAGAATGGAATGGGATATGTTAAAATGTGAATTGAATTCCTCTTTCTGGTTATGCATCTCTGCTGTGGGTATATTTCCTAAACAGGTTTTCAGGCTCTAATGAGAGAAGGGCTTGTTAGATGCAGTGATGGAATCAGATATTTTCTGAATTGAAATATACTTTGTTTCTATCCCCTCTGTAAAAGACAGAGATAATCTAGGGCATTTGCTTTGGCCCTTCATGTTTCTTTTGAACATTGAACACACTTTGGTGTGCAATGATCAAATACTTCAAACACTGAAAATCGTACATGAGTTTTCCATTGAAGTGATTTATAACATGTTTTGAAGACTGAACAAGTTGACTAAAACAAGTGTAAACTTGTTATTAATAAAATCTCTTAAAAGTCTCTCCTTAGTGCCTGACAAGGTGATACATTCACATTAACTGAAATCATACTTATGTGCAGCTGATTCATACGACGTGAAAGTTGAAGGTCATGAATTCATTTGGTTTATTACTATTATTTCCAATGTGTTGCTTAAAGTAAGGATGGATTTTCTATTAGCTCATGCCAGTATTAGTGCCACGAATATGTTCTGGATAGGCAGCAGATGTTTCCTGCTTGGGCTTAAGTCCTAAGGATGCCCAGTGATAATTGATTATTCATATCTGTAGACAAACATTTTGAAGCCTTTGACCTACAAAGGAAATCTTTATAATATTTCCAAACATTATAACGTCCCCATTGGAAGAGAATTACCATGATAAGTTGTAAGGAAGCTTCTGTAAACCAGGTATCAACATTCAGATAACTTGATAATAGCCTACCAGTGAATTTAACCAGAGAATACTTGTAAGATGTGATCTGACAAGGTAACAACTAGAGCTCTGGGGAAACATGGATGTAAGCCACCAGCCATGCATTCAGCATTATAATCAGGAGGACAACAGATCCTTAGCAGAGGAGGATCTGAACTGGCAGGAGGTGTAAGTGTTGTCTTCATTCACATTCTTGTTGATACTTCAGGCATGAGTAGAAACTCTCTGTGAAGCAAGTACAGTGGTTAGTTGGGAGATATTGGTATAGAAGGTTGAGGAAACGAAGGGGATGAGAGGATGAACAACAAGAAAACGTAATCTTATATAGTGCCTTAAGTTTATCTTAAGTATAGTTTATATACACTTTAACAGTTATCCTTACTAAGAATAAGCATTTAAAGAAGAGAGACAACAGCCATAAAGCTTGGAATGGTTCAAGTACCGCAGGTTGCAGGCACCGAGTCACAGATGACAGGGAAGGACATTACAGCTAGAAATAGGCGACACTTGGGAGTGTGGTTTACTGGTGGATTTGGCAATGCTGGGCTAACAGCTGGGCTCACTGATCTTTGAGGTTTTTTCCTACATGGGTAGTTCTGTGATTCTGCGGCGTTCGCAGCTGCTGACGAGTCTCACCTCAGAGATTACGGACAGCACCGCCAGGGGGCGCACGCGCGGGGCGGGAGGGGCGTGGCCTGAGCACGCTGGGGGCGTGCCCTGAGCGTAACGGAGGCGGGGCCTGAGCGCACCGGGGGCGGGGCGGGGCCTCCTGCGCCTGTGCGCGGCGCCCCCGGAAAGGCGGCCACGTCTGCCGGAAGCGATGGGACTGAGCCGCCCGGTCCGGCCCGCGGCCCCGCGCTGACCGGCGGCCCTTCACAGCTCCCCTCGGGCCGGGGCGTCTCCCGCGCTTGCAGGTGGTGAGGCTGGGCCGTGCTAAGGCCCCCGCCGCTCCTGAGTGGGGCTGGGCCTGGGGAGGGCGGTGTACAGGCGGTGCTGGGGGTGGGGGATAGCGGCCGCTCTGAACGTCCTCCTCCCGGGAGCTGGGGTAGAGGCACACGCCGCCGCTGTGGTGTCGCAGGCCCGTGGTGCAGGTGAAGGCACGCACCTGCCCGCCGTGTTGGAGTCACGGGAGAGGCAGCGGGCTCCAGATTTTGTGGGGGAGATCTGCCTGAGCCAGAATTCGCAAGCCAAGTGTCTGAGGCATAGTTGTTTTTGTGATACTCTGTAGCAGGTGGTGATACCGGAAACTGATGCAGTGGTCTGATTTTAATAGCCTTGATTTAAAAACCTATGTTTTGTGTGTTTTTCTCAGGAACTGATATATTTCCATTAGTTACCAAGACAGCAAAATACCAAATGAGTAGAAGAAAAGTATTATAATAACTATAGCACTAATAGCTTAAGACAGTTGTTTAGGTAAACAATATGTCTTGCTTTATCAGCAGCAATCTGATTTTTAATCCTTCTGTCTTTTGCAGTATATGGTCCTGAAGTTTTAATTGTACAGAGTTCATCAACAGACACTCATCATGTCTTGGCTTGCTGATCTCGCTGGAAAAGCAGAGGATCTACTCAACAGAGTTGATCAAGGAGCTGCATCAGCTCTGAGCAAAAAAGACACATCAAGCAGTGTAGTTTATGATAATAAGAACTTGGACTCTGCCAATGAGTATTCTGAAGTGTGCCAACGTACTGGAGAACTGAAATACCAGACTTCATCCAAAGCAGCCTACATCTCCTCAGCAGCTGAAAATATTAAACACCAAAAGGCCACAATCCTGGCAGGAACAGCAAATGTTAAAACAGCACGTAGGACATCCTCAGAGGCAGCTTCTCCAGCAGAAAATGCTTCCACACCCAGAGCTGCCTCCCATTTTGTGAGAAGAAAGAAGTCAGAGCCTGATGATGAGTTACTATTTGATTTTCTCAATAGTTCAGAGAAAGAACCTAATGGAAGGATAGATTCTAAAAAGGAGAAGAGCAAGGCACCTGTTCTTCAGAATCACTCTCGGACTTCAAGCATTAGTTCTGTGTCTACCAGTACACAGAGTGCAAAAACTACTGAAGATAATTCTTCCAGGAGCCAAGACAATGGTAGTTAAATAGTATTGAACCTAGAGATATTTAAAACCCAAGTATGTCTAGGGTAAGGCTAGGTAATGCATGAAACTGCATGTCACTTCATGAAACATTTAGTGGTGGTAATATGTCAAATGGGTGAGGTACAGCAGGACCTTTCACTTCTCATCACTGAGTTAATACTATGTACCATGTTAATTTGACAAACAACGTAATTAATACCTAAATCTTTTGTGCTCTGGATCTACCTTGTTGCTCACCCTGACCTCTCTGAGCTGTGGTCTAGCCTTGCTTCAGCCCCATATGTCCCCATGTAGAAGCACAGGTGCTGCTGCTTTTGTTTGGTCACTCAGGCCCTTAGCTGTTGTTGCCACGTGGGAGGGGGAGTGACTTTACCCACGGAGAGATGGTGCTGGCTGTTGCCCAGTGCAGTGAGGTGGGGTGAGGTGTTCCCTGTTCCACCATGCAGGAGGGGTGAGCTGACAAACTTGCTTGGCCTGCAGGAAGCTGGATGCGGACAGGCTGGTGTAGAGCTACAGGCATGAGAGAGCCAAAGAGATAAAGCCTTTGGGTTTGCCAGGAGTAGTTCATGAGTGCAGTATTAAGTCCTGAATGAGCCTCCAGGCCAGACAGTCAAAAGCTGGGGCTGGGCTCAAGTCAATCACACAAAGGAGAATGTGGCTGGGAAGTGTCAGGAACTTGTGTTCTCTTATCCGACTGTCCAGCCTGTGCTCACTCCATCCTTTTTGCTGTGCTACTTTGCTGTTACTTTTTTAGAAAATTGAAGCAAGTGGTTCTGTTATTAGTAATGTGGTTAGAATACTTTATTATTTGTTTAGTACTTTGAGCTTGTAAAGTATTGTAAATGCCAGCTTTTTATTTACTACATTAAGTATGCTGAAAAGCTTTAGACAGAAAAAGGGATAATTTCTAAATATGTGAATATCTTTCTGAGTCCATGACTTTTTAGTAAGGTTTACTATTAATAATAAATAATACAGATACATTAGACCTGGCTCTATGGCCTTGCTGATTGGTGCTTAAGAAACATTTGTTTTGCTCAGTGTGGCTTGTTGAATTTTCTTCTGAGGATTTTTGAGCAGCGTTTGCATTGTGGAGCTGCTAAATAAGGAAGAATGCAGTTATAATACAGGATTTGAACATGCTGTTTTCCAAAGTTGATTGTACCAATATATCTGTGTCATTTAAATATTCAGCGCAGAATCTGTTGAAGTAGCTTGTGATATATTAGCTATAGACAAAACCAATTAACATTATACTTTGTCTATTGCCATGGCTATAATCTAATCTGTACTATAAATGGCTCATTTCTTGCTTCATCAGCTTAATTAATCTATTGAATTTTCCAGACAAAGAAATGCCCAAATTATTTTATAAGTTGGAAACTGTGTAAATAAATCAAAGGAAAGATAATGACACTTCTTAGGATTGCCTTAATCAGAAAAGGGCTTGAGAAAATGTGGAAGAAATCTTCCTGTCACTGCTGCTACTTGTGGGTGTGGTGTTGCTCAGAATGAATAGTGTGCCTCCATTCCTGGGCTTGGGATGTTAGGGGCTGTTGCAGTGGTAAGAAGAAAGGTGAAGCAGCTTAGTTAATGATCACAGGGGGAAGTATATCATGCTTTAACAATTTCACTGCAGTCTTGCTTAGAATTAGTTGCAGTCTGGCCCTGTGGATTTTCAGCAGTTATTCACCTGAGACATACTAAATTCAGCAGTAATATGTTTGGATTGCCTGCTTGTTTGTCCATTGCTTGCTATGTCATTTTATCTTAACATTGCTGCAAATCTTCCAACTATATGCATGCTGGAATCAAGACTTTTAGAGTGGATATGTAGCTTTCACAGCATTAATCAAGAATACTGTGTGTGTGTATGATGGGGAAAAGCTGTTGGTTCCTCCTTCCCTCCAGAGGACTGTTGTTCAGAATGCTACTAGGAGCTCCTGTGTTGCTCTCTCTTTTAAAATTAAATGTGCATTAGCAAAATCCGAATGGAAACACAGAATAAGTTTGTTCTAAAAATTCCTGCAGTTAGTTGCTACATATATTTAGTGGTTTTTGTTACTCTTCAACTTCTGAGAACTTCTCTGAGCAGCTAAATCATAAATACAATGTTAATATTTTGAAACCCTAAAGTTGCCATTTTTGCAATAAGAAATTTTGTAACTTCCATGTCTTGTCTTGCAGTATTAATACAAACACTGCATGATGCATGTAAATAGCCCTGATTTGCGCAGTCCCTCATGAGAAGCAGCTCCATATTCCATTTCAGCATAAACTGTTTTATTTTTGTTGTTATTCCTTAACCATTGACACAAAACATGGAACTACTGTTTATAGAAGGGCAGTTTACAAACACATGCATTTGTTCTAAGATGCATCTCTCTGTACAGAAACTCCAGACAGTTCAGACTCCGGCATGGGAGCACAAGGGAGTGGCCTGAAGGATTCATCACTAAGTGCAGCAACCAACCCCAGCCTTTCAAGTAATGATGATTCCAAATCTCATGAGCTGTCCAATCTTCGCCTGGAGAACCAGTTGCTGCGAAATGAAGTTCAATCTTTAAATCAAGAAGTGGCTTCATTAATACAGAGGTCCAAAGAAACACAAGAAGGTACTTCAGCTATATCATTAGTAAAATGCTAGTGAACTAGGAAGTGATGCTCTGTGTATTTATAATAAAAACTCTCCAAGTACATTTCCATGTATGACTTCCCATGTAATGAGATGGGAGAAATTAAAAGGCTTGTTCAGCTACAAAGATAAAACAGATGTTGATTAAAATGATATGCTCAAGTTAGTTACAAAACTTACATCTTAATAAAACACTGGCAACAAATACCATGTTTAGAATACTTTTCTTGCATTTTAATGGCTTTTGCAAAATACTTATTTTTAAATGAGCAAATTCCTTTGAATACTTCAAACTGACTACTTTCTGGCTGTAATAGAGACTATAGTCTCTGATGCCTAGAAACTGATGGTAAAAATATAAAATTAGTATTTTAAATATGACATCACTGATGTTTTCAATGCCAAATGAAATTAAAAATGTAAAAAATGTGAGTATAAGTTAAACAATAGACTAGAGAGCAAACTCCTGCTGTTAGGCATAAAGTTGAGGTACAACATTTTTTTCCCATTAACTGCATAAGCCAGATAATTTTAATATCCAGTGAAGTTTAATGTCTGATGTTAGATTAAAAACAAAAGCTTCTAAGTATTCAGGCATTTTTCACAATTGGTGTATTTTTCCATTGTGTTTCATGTGACAATAAGCTCAAACTAGAATTAAACTAGTTGCTTTATGCAGACATTTCTGTTGGCACAGGGATATTTGACAGTAGGCCATTGCAGGGGATGGGGCAGATGAAATCTGTCATCTGCAGTGTGACTCAGAAGGAAATGTCTATTTTGAGATCACCTCTAAAATTTTCTGGGTTGTGCTTTGACAGCCAGTCTGGCATTTGTTACTTCCTGGTAGCTCATAAATTTTCAATTTTACTTCAACTTGGTTGTATCTAAGTTTTTTTCTTTAAGAAATAAGGTGCCTCCTGACTCCTTACAAGACCTTGCAAAATCTACTTTTGTAAACTTCAAAGAAATTTCTTATTTTGTAGAACTGAACAAATCTCGGGAGAAGGTGGAGAAGTGGAATGTTGACCATTCAAAGAGTGACAGGATGGTTAGAGAACTTCAGGCTCGAGTGGATGATCTTACAGAAGCTGTTGGTGCCAAAGATTCACAGCTAGCTGTGCTGAAAGTACGGTTGCAAGAAGCTGATCAGCTCTTAAGTTCTCGGACAGAAGCTTTGGAAGCACTGCAGAGTGAAAAATCACGGTACTTCCTAATTTCATACTTTGGAATTCTGCAAATAGTAGTAAACTTGAAAAAAATCAAGGTAGATAATTTAGCGTCTACAAGGATAAAAGATAATAAACTAATGAGGAAAGATTTGACATACAAGGATTAAAGTTTGCACTAAAACTGTTCTGTCATAGTTGGCAGTGGGAGCAGGACAAATGAGTATTAAATAGGGCATCCCTTGGCATCTGATTATTGAAATTCATTTTGTGTAAAGTGTTTGTGTCAGAGGTGTGAAGGTCCCAACACTTTTTTTTCATGAAAAATAAACTTGCTTATCCACAAATATAAAGGTTTTTCTGTATCTATCTCACTGCTGGGATGTGGATATACCAGAATATAGGCCAGGGAGGAGAAGTGTGAATCATTAACTCCAGGCCTCATGCCTGTAGTCTGTGTGCAGTAATCTACTGGGCAAATTTTCAAAGCTGGTCTGGAAGACAGGAGGTTATATTTCTACATGAAGAATCACACTAGCTTGCTTCCTTTCCTATTAATGTGTGTCTCTTTCAGGATAATACAAGACCACAGTGAAGGAAGCAGTTTACAAAATCAAGCCCTTCAAACTCTTCAGGAGAGGCTGCGTGATACAGACTCTGCACTCAAGCGAGAACAAGAAAGTTACAAACAAATGCAGGTTAGACATGTAGAATAAGGAAGACTTTTAAGACTCTGCTTCTGAGATGAGATCCATGAGGTTCCATGTGCTCTCTCCT
Organism: Parus major; assembly: GCF_001522545.3. Classification (NCBI taxonomy): domain Eukaryota; kingdom Metazoa; phylum Chordata; class Aves; order Passeriformes; family Paridae; genus Parus; species Parus major. Next base: position 46,382,073 of record NC_031774.1, read on the forward strand.
CCTTTTGACTTCAGTTCCTGTTCAGGGTACTAATTATTTGTAAGGATGTGCTGTCAGCTGCACTAAATACCCTTCAGATGCTAATTTATTTCTTATATGTTATCTTGAAAGGTTCATGAGTAAAAGTTTTTGATGTTAATGCTGACAATTTTTATTATTATTAATCATTTTATTTCAACATATTTACAATTTTTTGCATGCTAACTTTAATGTTAATATGTGTTTTAAAAGTAAATCAGTAATCAGTTTAGTTTTCCATGGTGTGTTGTTACACAACATATTGTTACACAATTTTACTGTGATGAAGGATCACTTCTGTGGTAAAGATGCAAGTACATTATTGATAGAGAATGTTTTCTACACTTAATTTGGCCTTTGTTACACATAATGACATCTCTGAAAATCTTTTATCAGTGTCTGTTCTGGTTTTTTTACAGTACTTCAAAATATGTCATATGACGATATTTTTTGAGGGGCAAGCTTATTTTTTATTTGCTAAATAAATGTGAATAATAGGAAGATTGTTATTCCCTTGCTATTTGTGGTGAGGGAAAGAAAAGCATATTCTTACTCAGATTATTTACCACTTGCTTAAGCAAGCAGAGTTTCTTTCCACATAGCAGTAATGTGTCTTTAAGCTGGAGTTGGTAGATAGGAGGTGGTGTGCTCTGTGTAGTTGCTTTTAAACTTCCTTTTTTCCTTCCTAGGTTAAAGTTGAGACTGTGTTTAAACACAAGGTATTGTTTCTTTATTGCCAATAGAATGAGTTTGCGGCTCGTCTAAGTAAAGTGGAAGCAGAACGGCAGAACCTGGCAGAAGGGATAACTGTAGCAGAGAGAAAGTATTTAGATGAAAAGAGGCGAGCTGATGAGCTTCAGCAGCAAGTCAAAGTAACTAAAAGCCACCTAGAATCTGCAAAACAGGAACTGACAGACTATAAACAGAAAGCTACTCGCATTCTCCAAGTAAGCATTGTTGTGAAGAAATACAGTGTGATTTGTATGCTTTAATTGTTTTAAGGTGTTATGCTTCAAATAATCTAACTTGTGGTATTCTTTTTTATGTGACCTGTAATGTGTTCTGTGGCATATCTACGATGGTACATATACAGAACAGCTACCAGTCTGCCTTTTGTAAACTTAAGTTTACAGATGAAGTTATGGAATTGAAATGGTAGTTCAGGTCTTGAACCCAAAGAAAATCCAAGTGAACCATTGCATTTATTGTGCATCATCTGTCAGTGTGTTCCACATCCAAGAGTCCAGATAGTTAAGTAGATGAAGCCTACAATTTGTCCCATATCCAGTATTCTTGATTTAAGAATATTGCTCTGTTCTGCTTGAGGCTGAAGCATAGCACAGAATGGGTACATACCGTGTCACCAGAGAATATTTTTCCATGTCCTGAAAGCTTGCTTGTGGTTAATGTTATATGAACAGTGGAAATATGATGTTTTGTGCTGAGTTCTGTACTATATAGATTGTCAAAGATACCATGTCCAGATGTGGTTGGTTTGAGTCTTGTTTATAAGTGTTAGCAAGATGTTGAAGACAGAGATCTCTTTAGAATAGTTATTTTAGTGAAATGTTCAAGGACAGGTTTTGAGTAATTTTGGTAAATATGTAAAGCCTAAAATCACAAGTCAATGTCAAGGTAGCATTAGACTGACTCTGAATAAAATGGTTTATCCTCTTTCCTGGAAGAGTTATCGCTGTATTTGGTTCCTGATTTTGTTGGCAGGAGAGAAAGGGGGTCAGTTTTGTCTATAGTGTCTGTTGGTGTGCATCTTGTCTGTTTCAGTACCAAGAGGGCCATAATTGTTTTCCATGACAAGTTTAACATTCCAGGCACTTGTAAAGAACAAATCTGTACTCTTCCACAGATAACACAGGCTTTCAGTAAAATTAATCATACGGCATACAGGAAATCAGAAAAATTATCAGTATGGAAGCATTTTCATTTTCAAATTTCTAGGGTCATTATTGGATAAAAGAACAGATCAACCAGTCACTATAGCATATTCTAGTTGAGCACTTGTTCAATACTGCTATAAATAACATTGATTTTATTTTTTCAGTCCAAAGAAAAGTTGATAAACAGCTTAAAAGAAGGCTCTGGTATTGAAGGCCTGGATAGCAATGCTGCAAGCACGGTGGAACTGGAAGAACTGAGACATGAGCGAGACACTCAAAGAGAAGAAATACAAAAACTAATGGGGCAAATACAACAGATGAGAACAGAGCTGCAGGTAGCTGTGCCTGTGTACACCTGTATTTGCAGTTAGCTACGACAAAGGACTGTTCTCTTGTGTACTGTGGGTCTGTTGTTTCTAGTATTTATTACCTTACTTCTCTCTTCCCTCATTACTGTGCACTCCTTTTGAGGGAAGCATTTATTTCCTAATAATCATAATGATTTCTCTAGCCATCACCTATATTCTTTTCTGCAACAAGAATCCTTGAAGCACTGTAATCCAAGTAATCTGCTGGCATAATGGGCTTAACACAGCAGATGCATGCGAGCCCACTTTGCAAAGTTTTAGCCTGTAGACAGTAGAAAGGAAGCAGCAGGGCCTTTTCATGTTCACAAAACACATTTATTTTATTACTGTGTTACTAAAAATACTCTGTATAAAATGACCAAGTGTAATTTATCCAATATACCCACACCTTCCATTTTCTTTGAAGAAATATTGCATACACTACTTTTTTTTGTTGTTACCTGGGGCAGATTTGCAGTAACATTTGAATGTTAGTGAAATGGTTATATTTGTGTTCATTTCAGGATATGGAGACACAGCAGGTAAGTGAAGCTGAGTCAGTGAGAGAGCAGCTTCAAGACCTACAAGAGCAGATATCAGCACATAAAATGGCCAAGCAAGAAGCAGAAGCTGAATTGGAACGGCAAAAACAGGTAAAGAATTCTTGAAAGCTGGATCTGTTTTTGGGCCTCATGTGGTGCCATCAACAAAGCATTTGGCTTAATAATAGAATATTTGGATACTTGGGCAGTGTTTGATTAATGTTTTGTCTAGTACTCTAAAGAAATCGCTAAAAGCTTGGTGAATGTCACTAGGTCAAGGAAAGTGCAGCCAGGACTAAGCAATGGTCAGGGCCTTCTGGATACTGCTGATGAACAGAGATCCTGCTGAATAAACAGTACCATAAGGGAGTGCACAGAATTGATCAGAATCTTGAATTTTATTCAGCAGGGAAATAATCAAACAACAGGGATGTAGTAACAAGTGTAACATTTTTTATATCAAAAAACCCTAATGCTGAAAGTGGCTACTGTGGAACTTGCTGTGCTCAGTTAATACATAAGGTGTAGTTTGTAAAGCAATATCATTGTAGTACCAATTTAGAGGTAATTTATTTAATCCATTTGTTACTCAGTTCTGAATCTAATTGTCATTACTTCTAATAAAAAACAGACAAATTGCTGACAAAATTACGTTAATGAATTCTGTTGGAATTGTGTCATCTTTTTGAGCAGATTCTGCCTTGATTTAAGCAGTTTTGTGCTATAAAGAGAGCAGGGAAAAAACCACAAATTTGTATTCCATGTGAACGAACTTATTATGCAGTAGGAATTGGACAAATACTTTGCACCCTTTTAAAAAGTTTCCTTTTAAGAAAAAGTTCATGTAAAGAGAATTAATAATGAAGAAAGCACAAGTCCTCTGTATCTTCTAGGAACAATTTATCTCATAGGATTATCTGTCCTTTCAGAAATTGCATTTTAATGAGATGGTTGCAGCTTGAACTAATTAAAAGGCAGAAGTCGAGGTCTGCTCTTGATGGGGTAGCTGATGTTTATTATGTCAAAGCAGATGGCAGATGGTATTTTGTTACTCCTGCCCTTCTGAGGAATATGCTCTAAGTCAATAGAAAGAGTGAGGTGAATTAAAAAAAGCATCAGTTATTGCAGAAACTGAAGTCTTCCTTTTGATGACACCCATTTACATGTGCTTTTAACATAATTGCTTGTGTTGATACTTGATGTAATTATGGTCAGTTCTATCTGGGAATTGCTTTAACTATTGTCCTAAGGTTTCTGAAACTGAAGATGGAAAATAAATAGAGGTGTTATTTTTTTGTACATCTGATGGTTCAAAGGGAGAACAGGATCATCTGTTTTCTGTAGCAACTGACAGCTGAAATGATAGTGATTTGAAGATTGTCTTAATTTAAAAGATAAGCTTGATAGGTCTTTAAGTGCGAGCTAAAATAGCCACTAAATCATGGGAGTAACAAAACTTACAGTTAGATTTACTCTTCAGTAATTTATTTTTTTTTACTAATCCTTCTCCTTTCACATCTGCTATGTTAATTTATCCTAAACTTTAGAGGAAAACATATGTCATAGAGAATTATAGCTATGCCAATGGTTTTCAAACATGTTTAAAGAATGATATTTTGAATTAATGAGTTTATTTTAGGAATACAGATACCCCCTAAGTATTTTGTAATTCCTACATTATTGACATAGTTTTAAGGTAGTGCTACAACAAATGGTGAAAGTGTAAGGAAGATAAAATTGTGGTCCAAATGAAATTGTGTGACTTGCAGTAAACTAGTCTGCATTGATATTTATATTAGGTTAGTCTCCACAAAAGAATTTGATTGGCCTTTTAGGTTGTGTCTTGATACTCAGCTTTCTCTATCCCCATACCCCCCATCCTAGCCAGACATGTACCTAAGATAATATTTCAGTTTGTATTTGATTGCAGCATATTGCTTTCTTGTGTTTTGTTGAGAAACTCTAGATAACTGGAGTTAGTATCTCAAAATATATGTATGTATGAAGTCTTTTATGTGTAATTGTGATACATTTTCTAGGAACTTCATTATACTGAAGAAGAATTGTATCGAACGAAGAATACTTTGCAAAGCAGAATAAAAGACAGAGAGGAAGAAATTCAGAAGCTCAGAAATCAGGTGTGTATAGAAAATAATTTTCTCTTATTTTATATATATATTAGAATAAACATAATAAATATAATGTTTATTTTAAAAATAAATATATAATATAGTAAATAATAAATAAATGTAAGAAATCTATATATAATATAAATATCCTGAAAAATCCTGTAAGCATTCTACTAGTGAGGTACAGTGTACTTGTTTTCAATAAAGAGTAGAGTTTTGAGAGTAGGAAGTACAAGAAGTGAACCATGTAAATAGCCTATTTTATAGTTGTATAAATAGCCTATTTTATAGTTGTATGTGCTTTTATATAAAGGGTGGGGAAAATCAGCCACTGTCCCAACTAGACCTGGTGAGGGGTGTTGCATCAACGTTCTTCTCTTTGCAAACTAAAAAACTCGATGGAGTTTGATTAGGTCATTATGAATTCTGCCAAGATCCTTTTAACTGTTGAAAGAACCTAAGTTATATATCCTGCAGATGTAGTGATCCATCTAGCCCACTGTTCTGTCTTGGCCAGTGGCAGTAGGGCCAGCAGGTGAGCCTGTCCAGTTCTTTCACTCCTGTGTACCTGCCCAACATCAGCAGTTGAATTAGGGTTGTTAGAGTTTAAGTCTTTACTAAGTACTACTGCTGTGTTGATGGACCTGGTTCCCTTGTATCAGTCTAATCCCTTTTGGAACCTTCTCATACTTGTGAGTCCCCACTGTCTCCTTGGGCAGCAGGAAGGCAAAAGCCTTGTTCTGTTACCTTAGCATAGTGAAAAGTAGGCTGTTTGTGGAGAAATTGGTAGTGTGGAGTTGGGTGTGGTCAGCTGAGCAGTTACAGCATCAGGATTTGGAAATGGTTGTGATGTGATACAGATTTCTTGGGCATGATGATGGCAGGTGAATTTAGTGCTGAACTTCAGGACTACCTGCACCTGCCTGGTTGCAGGCCCCTAATTTGTATTTTGGATAGCTGTATTTCCAGATGATTGTGTTTTTGCATTAATGAAGCTGTGTCTGTGGAATATGATGCCACAAAGTGGCTGAGGTCCAAGACTGTAGTGAATAGATGAGCTATTGCACATATGGCAGACCTGGTGATTCCCATTTGCTTGAAATATTTTCTGCAAATTGAATGACATCACCCATGTGAAATGCATGATCCATTTGCTGGCCTTGCAGTTTCTATTTGCTAGTACAATCATGTTTTCTGCCTTGATGCTCCTCAGTTCTTCTGCCAACATATCCTGCATTTTCACCATTTCATTTGTTTTTCTCTTAAATGGCATCCGATTCTCCCCATTTGTACTGAGTTTTTCCTTCCTTGCTTGAAAACATTTTTACATATGTACTAATTTGAAGTTATGGTAGCCAGGCTGGATTAGCTTGCTACTGATTGCTGTTGAAACTTGTCTCTGAGGCATAGCATCGATGTTGTGATCAAATTTAGGCTTATATAGAAACTTTCATATTATTATAGGTGGAAAACAGAGAAATACATTTTTACCTGGAGTTTCTTGTGTAATGTGAACAGTTAAGAACTGTTGAAATTAAGTTTCCTCTTTATTGCACTCAACAGTGATAGTTTTGATCATCATTTTAATCATTTGGCATTATCCTGCAAAAAATTCTGCAGTGGAATAACTTAGTTCTTGAAAGCTTAGGTTATTATAGAGCTTTGTAATATGTCAGAGTTTGAATTTAGAGTGATTTTTTTTTTTTTTTTGCTTATTTTTAGCTCACAAACAAGACTCTAAGCAGTAGTAGTCAGACAGAATTAGAAAATCGGCTTCATCAGCTGACAGAAACACTAATTCAGAAGCAAACCATGTTAGAGAGCCTGAGCACAGAGAAAAACTCACTTGTGTACCAGCTGGAACGGCTTGAGCAACAGCTGAAGGCTATCCAAGGCACAAGTGCTAATGGACCTTCCATTAACATGGCAGGCATTGATGGTGCTGAAGGTAAATAAGGAAATAAAATACTTAAAACTCTTGTCTTCTCTGCAGTCCAGGTTTTTTTGTTTCCTCATGCCTTATTCTGAAAGTCTGAGTTTGTAAGGATAAATAAGTGCTGAAAATAGGCCACTTATTCTAGAGACCTCTACAGCAGCCAATATCATAGTTAACTAGAATCTCCTTTTTGTGAGCAAATTGCTTCAGTAAATCTAATAAAGCAAATTTAGTTTTTAATTCTCAGTACTATGGCGCTATTGAAACAATTCTGTCACAGGTGGAAAGAAACTTGTATTTTGGGGTTCAAACTGAAAATTAGAAACAGGATTTAAATATTCCCTTGCAAAAAAGGTTTGGGAGGAGAGTAAGAATGGAATACTTCCTTTTGAGTCTTGATCTGGTTGAAATGAATTTCTTCTTGGCTTTCTGTTTTTCTTGAAAAGAAGCTTAAAATGTGATGGTTCTGATGAGCTTGGTTTTTCAGTCCTGTTTCTCTGGGACAACCTCAGCAGTTGATCCATGGTGTTGAGATGTTACTTTTCAGAGACAAAATTTGTCATTTTGTATGTATATTAAGTAACTTTAAAAGCAAGGGACAATCACCAAGACGTGGGAAGTAACCGTCCAGACCTTTTCTCTGTGGGAGTTGCTTGTAAGTAACTTCAGAGAGCTGAATTTAGTTACAGAAAAGTAACATTATCGAATCTTTTTTCTTAATAAAGTTGATACGTAGTAAAAATGTAAATAAAGTAAAACACTGTTGAAGGTACAAGTCAGTGTCAGAAATGCAAATCAAAGTTTCACTGTATGAGAGTAAAAAAAATTGGAGAAACTGTGCCAATATCAAGCCCATCATTTTATACTCCTAATAATAGTTATTGTGACATGATGGAATTGAATATCAAGATATCCCTTTAGTAAACAAATAAATTTAAGAAATAGTGTACTAAGTTGAAGAGAAGTGTGATTTAAGTTTATCAAGAACTGATGACACTACAGTCATACCGAACACTATTTTTTTGTTCTTTTTATATGTATTTGTTATATACTATCAGTTTGTTTTATTTAAACAACCACTTGTCTAATTTTTTTTCACTTTTTCCCATCAATCAGGAGCTCGCCTGCGTAGTGTTCCTGTCCTGTTCAGTGACACAGACACCAGCATGGCAGGAGTGTACGGCAGAGTCCGCAAAGCTGCCAGTACTATAGATCAGTTTAGGTAAGAGTGTCCTGAGGGAACACGTTTGTAACTGCTGTCACCCTTGTCCAGTTTTACAGTGACACACTTTGGTGCCTATTATTCCCTTTTACAAAGGGAAAAGTTTAAAATAATGCAGCTAAAGTATGGTATAAAATGCTGAGTATTGATCCACTTCACTTGTGCTTTCCTATGACACTAATATTCTTAGACTTTTGCAAATTATTGTCAATTATTTAAACAAAGCTCTTACAGATTTTGATGCAAGAGGTTCCCTAAGTTATGAAAAAAATCTAACTGAATTCATTACAGTCTTCTACATATTTTACTTTCAGAAGTTTTGACCGTGTGTGTGGTAAACAGTGTAAGAGTGGGGGAGTATCATCTGTACTCTTTCAGTCCCAATGAAGACAAGATTCTGTCTTCTAAGGCAATGCAGCTGTTTACCTTGGAAGATAATCTATTTGAGGAACTAGTAAATGAAAATCATTCTGGATCCAGCAATAAATTTGCTTTGATCCCTTTCCAAGAAGCTAGGTGAATTGACAGTATTGGCAGCAAAGCTTGCTACAAAACTTGAAACAAATACCAACAGAAAATAAAATTTGGTAATACTTTGTAGTCCTTTGAAAGCAAGATAGTTTGATAGAAAGTTCTTTGTGCTTCCATGGTACTTGAATTTCATTGTGAAAGGATTTCTGTTATTGGGAAAAAATTAGGAGTATGATTTATGGTGTGAATTTTCTCACCCCACGTAATGTTTTGAGTACATGAAGTAAAATTCAAGACAACAACAAAGCCTTGTGTGTGTTTGAGAAAATTCAAGACAGAAACAAAGCCATGGGATTTGTGGTGACTGGGATGAGAGGAACAGGGATTTATTGCTCAGTGCTGAATTGTGTGTTTTGTTTTCTCTTGCTACCTGTGTAGCATTCGGCTGGGAATCTTTCTGAGGCGATACCCCATAGCAAGAGTCTTTGTAATCATTTACATGGTGAGTCAGCTTTCTTGAATGCAAGATTTCTATAGCCAATGTCTGTGCCAGTATGTCTTAAATGGCAAGACTGATGTTCAAAAGGCCATAATTAACAACTCAACATGGGTTTTAGGAAAGTGGACCAAATAATACTTACAAAACAGCATTTTGGAGTCCTGTTGCTTGGCAGTTTTCAGTTTTTCCTGGAAACTGTTAGTATAGGAGTCTTAAAGGCACTTTTTTAAATGCCATTTAAAGGCCTATGGAAGTAGATTTCTAGTAGCAAAATATGGAATGAAGGTGACCAGTTGCCAAGGTTAACCTGCCATGCCTCCATGCACTGCATTTAGGAAAATGACATTTTTTAATATTTGACTCTTCACTTTTGGTTTTTTTCAGTGGCTAATGATTCGTCTCCTCTAGTAGCTAAAACATCAGCAAGACAAGTTGTGTTTTTTTTGTAGAGTTAAACAATTAGAAGAATATTGCTCACCCAAATCGAGCAAAACTGTCAGGCTGGCAATTGCTAGAAGTGAAATGCCTCCCTTATCCACTAGAGAGCAGGTGCCTGTCAGCTGCAGGGACCTCTGGATAGTCAGGCTTTGTAAAAAACACTGAAGACTTCTGCTGCCTGAGCTGCAGTCTGAAGGGAAACTTGATGGTGGCTGTATAGGAGCTGGGCAGTCAGTGGGAGTTACCCCTTTTCAGCTCAAACCTTGACCATGACTAATCTAACTTGAATGTTTTAAAATATTTTTTTAAAATAAATATGGGTTATGTATTTTTCTTTGCATTTCAGGCAGCTTCTATTCTAATTGGATAGTTTCAGCCAAATTTGAATGAGAATTAACATTCCTACAGAATTCATAGAAATGCCTCAAATCAGTGCCTGTGATAAGGAGAAGGAAATCAGAGCTTGGCTGGTTTACAGTCTGGTGTCAGCCAGTTGGCACAGGACTAGTGGCTTACCAGTCACTCAAGGCACATCACATAATGTGATGGCTGGGGACTGGATATCAGAGGGAACAGCTGAAGTCACTGTGGCATGGAGGAAAAGAGCAACTAGACAACACAAATCTGTAGGAAAACAGGCTGCTTTATTTTTGCTGTTTGAGTAAAGTCTTTAGTTTTCTGTAAGTAGCTTTTTTAGAATCTGATTCAGAATTTCATTTTTCAAATGCAAATCATTTTTTTTAGAAGTATCTGATTAATAGAAAAACTATTTCAGTCAAAATATTTCTACAAAACAAGTTTGATAAGCTCTCATTGGGAGCCCTCCTGTGGATGGTGATTGTCAGTGCTAAATTTATTTCTTTTCTTTTCCCAGGCATTGCTTCATCTCTGGGTTATGATTGTTCTCCTTACCTACACCCCAGAAATGCATCATGACAGTCCCAGTGGCAGGTAGACAGAGACAGGACCATATCCTGTGCTAATGTGATGTGGACTGGCAATGCCTTTGAATTATCAGTCCTGAAACATCAGCAAACTATTCCTCATGGTGTTTCAGAAGGATTGAAAACCATCATGCCTGATTTATCACTACCTTTCAAACATGTGTGTGATACTATGTAGCTTTTTCAATTTACCTAAAAGAACATCACTTACCTGGAGAAATGAAGCTGTTAAGCTAAGCTCTGATTAGCCTTTACATTTTATGTAGACCCTCTGGTGGTTAGAGTGAAAGACAAGGCTTGTTCTGCAGAGAAATGCAAGGATTTCTGAAATCACAGATATATCTGGTACAAATTATTTTAGGTCATACTGGATGTGGGCTATGGTCAGGTAATAAACTGTATTTAGCATTTTAAATAAACTTCTTTCTGGTTGCTTTCAGTTGGCTTTTGCAGTTATGTTTTTAACTTTGTATATAATAGGCTTTTCCTTAACATTAACTGGAAAAAGGACAATGGATTGGTGCAATATATTTTTGTAAATAAGTTTAAGAATAAAATATTATGCATTCTTCTTAGCTTTGTACTTCTAGTGCAAGAGATGTATCTTTCCTACAAACCGAATAGTGGGGCTGCCTATTTAAAGGCTGGTATTTTAGCTTTATTAGAGAAAGAGAGATGGTTTTTGAGAAGGAAGGTTTAAACTGTTGAGAAGTAATGGTGTTTCTTTTTGCACTTGAAATTTGTATATTTTAACTTCATTTTCTTATACCTCTCTCATTAGTACATGTCTTAATCAGAACTTATTAAAACATTTATTTTCTAAAGCTTTGGGTATGTAATTAAAACTATTTCTATATGAAATCTATCAAAACATTAAAAATTTCTAATGTCTAAACACTCACCAAATATACTAATAAACAAACCTCATCAAATATTTATAGTAAAACCCAAAATACCAAACCTACTGTAGAAGTTCTGTTGTCAGATTGTGGCATTCTGTAATTATGAATTTTCAAGAGACAATCACACAAGGTCACTTTCTTAAGAAATTTCTTGGTTTTTTGTGTGGTGCTCACAGCTGAGTAATGAAAAGATGACTGCAAGCAGTTTGTCACTCCTGCTCTTAAGGATGTGGTTCAGTTTTCATGTGGTTTAGACACACAGCATTAGGTCCTGTGCATGAAGTCTGTCATGCTGGCTCCTATGGAAGTGTTACAGTGGACAAATGACTTTATTGCTGCTCTGATTCAGATCTTGCAGAGAAAACTGAAATGTTTGGATAAACCCAGTAATAAAAGAGAGCATTTATTCTAAGTTGTGTCTGCCCTCTATCACATTTGTTGCATTTTGCCTAATTCCTGCTGCCTGTTTTCTTTTCAAGTCTGGTACTAAAGCCACTTTTGAACCCCAGGGGGAGCTGATTGTGATGGAAAGAAATCAAATAAAGGACCTTTGCACACTCATGTTCTACACACATCCAGTGTTTTCATTTAAACACTTCCAAAAAACCTGAAGCTTTGGATATTTGAATATATTGTGATATTTTGGGGGGTACATTATTAGTGGTATAAACCCTTACAGCTTTACATCTATTCTTACTTCCTTTTTTTTTTTGGTTTCCCCCCACTTTTTTTTTTGTGTGTGTGTGTGTACGTGTGTGTTTTTGGTTGGTTTGTTTGTTTGTGGGGTTGTCTGGTTTGGTTTTGGGGGGAGGGTTGGTGGTTTTTTGGGTTTGCTTTTTTTTGTTTGTTTGTTTGATTTGTATGTTTTTTTTGTTTAGACAACATCTTTAGAATGCACAGATACTTTCTTTTTGGTGAAACTTACTGAAGCTGTTACAAAACTCTTAATCATAGATCAGTGCTCTTTTCTTGAGTATTCTAGATTTTATGGTCGAAGTTTCACAGGGATAAGCACAGGAAAACAGGAATATTGTTTCCCAGCTGCTGTATCTCACTGCCTTGAGAGCACAGTGGGCTATTTTGTGGTTAAAAAGTCTGCTTTTATTTCCTTACTGCCTTCCTTCCTGGACTGAAACTCCTCCAGGTACCAAGCATACAGTTCAGCAGAGTGAAAATGATGAAAAACGAGGAACAGGGTTGATAGGGAGCCCCGCATTATTTGTCTGCCCCCTCCCCATTTGTGGCCAGTTTCCAGGCTGTGGGCAGAAGGACAGAGTGCATTATGCCACCTTTTGGAAGGAGGTGAGAGGAGCTGTCCCCTCCAGGCTGGCTGGAGATGGACTGAGGGGAGGGCCAGAGCTGCTCAGGTGGAGGAGGCTGCAAAGGGCGGCAGGGACGGGTAATGAGAGCAAAACTACTGATAACTCTGTAGTCTAGAAAAGGCCTGTTTGTTTCAGACTGATCCTCTTTGATACATGTTCAATTAGGCAGATGTACTTGGAGTCAGATTTGGGTTTCTGCGAAAGAGGGCTTTGTGTGCATCTTCACAAGCCCACATCAAACTCCTCTTTGCCACCTTGGTTTGCTGATACCTGATCTGTGCTTTATTTGCTGTGCCAGGTCAGCCACATGTATACTAAGACTCTGTGCAAAGGAAGTGACTTTATTGCTCGATTGCAGATAGCATTAATAAGGGGGAAATCAGAATTGGATGGTAATTAATCTGCTAATTTCTCATCAATATAGATGAGAGACATATTGCTTAACCAGAGAAAATGGCCTTCTCTGCTGACCGACTGCAGCCTGATTATAAGATTTGACATTTAAATGTTGCTAGATATTTAGCTATGAAACTGTAAGAATAATACAAAGAATTAATCAGAATTTTGTGTGCTTTCATTTGTATGTTATCTTCCTGCCCTACAGCTTGAGTTTGAAAGCCTTGACTTGGAAACAGGCAAACAGATGTCAGCAAACCAGAAATTGTCACAGATGAATAGCAGCTCCCAAAATTATCTGCATTATTCTAACAAGCATCCATGTGCATGCACTCACATAAATAATCCTCTTAGATACACATGTTCCTTTCAGAAATGTAGTCATTAATTTAATCTCTATTTTAGGGTACTCGATATTGGGCTGATGGCAAAACTGGATCCCACAAATAGTGGAGTGGTCTTTTGAGTTCTCCCTACCTAATGTTGCCTGCTAGCAATACTGCTTGAATTGAATACTGTTCATCAAGGAGTTACTGCAAGCTGTTTGGAGAAAGTATCTGATATGCCAGGCACTCAGGGAACTAGAGAAATCATGAACCATAAACTGGATCTGAGGTGTAACTGAATCAAGATATACAAAAAACTAGGCTGTGAACACAGAGACACTTTTTCAAGTTGGAGGGAAAAAACCATAATTGCTGATTTATGATTACAAATGTTTACTATTAACATGGTTAAAAGTCCAATGGGTCAAATACCATGTAAGACTTCTTGTGTGAGAGTAAAAGACAATAAAAGAGAATAACTTTTTTGTGCCATTACTTAGGCTTTTCTAGTCAAGAATCAGGAGCATGCATGAGTGTTTTGTCTAGAATTGGCCTTTCCTATGCTCAATTTTAACTTTTTTTCAGGCAGATGTTGCATGTGCAGGTTTTCATGTTTGCATATTCTGCTCAAATCAGGCAAATTACAAAAAAAAGTATTTTGAGTCCACATTCTTTGAGGAGAAACTGGAGGAGGACACAAGCAAGAGTCTGAGCTGTGTAGAAGCAAAGAGATGGGCTCCTGATGTTCTGCAAAATCAAGCATGTGTGTTTGGTAAAGCTCTGTGATAAGAAATGGATGTTCTTATTTGCTGAAGTTAGCAAAGCTGAAATTAATCAACTGCAGCAAAATGACTGATGGGTCATTTTGACCCTGGGTACAGGGAAGATCTGGGCTTAGTGGAATGGGATAAGAGTGAATGTTGATTTCTTCTCCCAAAAAAGGAGTCTGTTTTGCCAATCATAGTAAAAAGAAACATTATCAAAGCCAGCACTTTCTACAGTTTAGTGCTAACGTACTTGATGTGTTTTCTCAATAGCTTATAAAAAAATATCCCCTTAACACTAGTGTCTTGCAGCAACCTAGAATGGATGTAGTCTGCATGTGCAAAATCAAGCAGTAATTGTCCTAAATTTCTCTATTTAAAAAATTAAGAAGTTTGTTGAAAGCATTTGTGTTGATATCTTTAGCGACAACACAATTAGTGCTTAGTTTGTAATTAGAAAACACATTCTGCTGAATGAGAGATGGGAATGCCATTTTTCTGCCCAAACAGGTGGATAGTTGCTCAACAAGATCCCAGCCCATGAATGTCCAATTTCTACTGCAGCCTTCCAGTTCCATTCCTGTTGCAACAACTGGGGAGGCTGCACAGCAGCAGCAGATGAAACAAAGAGCAGAAATTGGTATTTCCCCAGCTGTTCATGCTGATGTTCAAAGCTTCCCTGTACAATAAAGCTAGCTTAGCTTGAATTGCGTGTCAGTGTCTGCCAAGTGGATATGCAGATCAAGACTTTCCTAAGTGAGATCTCCTAAAAACATATTTATTCACCTAAAGATAAGGGTCTTGGTTTTGTTTAGCAAAGCCTTGGTTCTTCTGGGCCCTATTATCCTAGTGAACCATGACTTTGACCTCTATGGCACACTCAGCAGGCCACAAGCTGTTGACATACAAACTTTGGTATTCCTTGCTTCCCAAAAGCAGCACATGGTTTACCTTTGCAGAGTCACATCTGCCCCCTTCCTCAGGGCTGGTGGGAGACACCGTGGGCTGTAGCTCTGTGGTCCTGGCCCCATGGAGCCTGGTTTTCCCAGGCTGCTGCCAGTACCCTGCAAGTGACCCCATCTGCTGTCATGGAGAGGGAACATCTGCCTTTACCAGGCAATAGGACATCAAGGACCAGGACACACACTGTTTGTCTGTGATGTGTGTGGCCATAACACCTCACCTTGACTGGGCTTTCTCACTGCATATGGCATTTTTGCAGGAGAACAATAGGGGAAGCTGTCCAAGATTCTGCTTCCAAGCTGACACGGAAGCAGGGTTGTGGAGAAGATGGGAGTGATGCTGCCTCTGCCACCAAGCCAGACACAGCTGGGGACTGTTTACAGGCCAAAAATCCTGTGTCTGCCTGTGGGGATCAGGGAGGGAGAAAAGGTTGTCCAAGGACTGGAGGCCTGGCTTTGCAGCCAGAACAGACTTTTCCAGAGGCATAAAGCATCGCCTGTATCAGCTATACATGACTATTTATCATTAATCCAAGGTTATTGAAAGCATTGGTTTGAACTGCCTGCACCTGCTGCTTCCCAAGGGTTCACACAGGTATCAATTATGCAACAGAAGAATTTAGTGAAAGCAAGCAGTACAGCTGCTGCTTTGTGGGGGCTGTGTCCTCCTGCCTTGGCCCCTGTACCCAGCCAGCCATGAGGCCCATCACAGCCACCTCCAGGCAGGTGGAGCCCTGCCCTGAGGGTCAGGACCAGCTCTCAACAGCACTGTGCTCCAGCAGTTCTAAGTTTCTTTGCCTCAATTTCCACTTGGATAACTCAGGTAGTTTCACGAAACTTGTGCCTTCTCTGACCTCTGGAATTTAGATAAAATACCTGTCTTTAAGTCTTACCATTTTCCTCTCATTTTCCTCACAAGTTACCTTGCCTTTAGCTGCAAGACCCCACAATACTCCAACCTCCTTCCTTATGACAGGAAGACACAATGCTCCATTTTGCCTTGATGATGGGTTCGGGTCAGCAGCAGTATGGTAGATTTTCTCCCCTGAACTCTGTGAGGAAAAGGAGGATGCTGTTTGCAGCGTCCTTGTTGACCTGTGGAAACTTAATTTCCATCCACCTTGGCTGTGGAAAGAGGAAACCCCTCAGTCATCACAGCAGCCAAAGCAACACCAAGGACCTGGCGTGACCTTGAGACCCAGTGACCCCAAGTATGGGAGCTGGTGAAGCCAAGGTTGCTTCTAAGCAACAGCTTCCTCTGCATGTCCTCCCTCAGGAAGGCTGCTCTTTACTTGGTGCTTCAGATATTTCAAGACCTAAATATTCTAGATATTTCTGAGTGCCTAAATAGGAATTCTTCCAAGAGTTTGGCCTTACTGGCTTAAGTCCAAGTTGGGGTATTCCTGTAATAAGGGCTTATGTTTATGAAAATTATTTTTCAGTGCTTGACCATGGAAAGTTCTGTCAAGTGTTGCCTTGATTTCAGTTACTAGTACAGTGGTACTAGGAAAGAAATCTGCTGTAATGCAATTTCAGCTGAGCTGAGGTTAGGGTTTGGCTCTGTCAGTTTTCCCCCTGAGCACATATAATATTAGCTCAATAGTTTTTTTTATGGCCTATGAACTACAGTTTGTCAGAGAATAGTCAGATCTTGTTTGTTTTAACCTGTGACAGATTCTGTCAAGATAAGACCCAAGTTTGTGTTTAGGTTGAGGTGTCTGAGGGGCAGCTGGGGCAGCAGGATGCTGGTGCAGGGCCCAGGCTGCATCCTCCAGCTATGATCTCCACGGCACCTGAGGTGTCCTGGGTGACAGTGAAGACAGGGATAAAACCTCCCCAGCAGTGGACTTTCTTAGATGCAGGTGTGCTGAGTCCTAGGGAAACTTACTGAAGAGGGATTAAAATGAATCCACTGTGTCCCAAAGCCACTCCAGTCTGGAGCTGAAGGAGGAGCAGGCACAAGCCTCACCACAGTGGCTGCTGTTGCAGAGGGGATGAGAGGCCCGTCCTTCACAAGGCTTGGAGCTCATCTTTTCCTCCTAGTTAGGATCAGCCAGGTCTGGCTTTTAACAGCTGGGTGCCTGCCTAAATCACTGGCTGGTAAATTACATTTTTCTGTCTAGAACGAGGTAAATGTGTATTTTATCTAGGTAATTAATCTGAGGGATAGAACTAACATGATTATTGTGTTTTCTTTTCCCTGGCTCCTGTCAATATGGCCATGTGGCATTTGTATCTCGGAGCCTTTATTAAACTGGTTTATTTGTGAGCAATCAAATGAGGAAAATTATAAGGACAAGGATGATTTTGTTCAGACTGTCACCTTTATCTAGCACTAACAAGCTAGGAAATGACACTGCCTTTTATTGTCTTCCTATCTCTGTAAACTTGCTTTTATTTAAAAAAATAATAAAGCTCTTAAATAAGCAAAGTAGAACAGGCTTGGAAAATTCTGTGGACTCCAAGGTGCTTCTCTGGTTTTCCTCTGCAGGAACAAACACCACTCCTTCCCTTTTTCCTATGCATGGAACCTGTTTATTAATATGTCAGGAAGCATGACTCAATCTGCAACTTTGTCAAGACACAGGCAGGAAATTTAGGTGCTTGCATTACCAACTGCTACTGTTTGATAAATCCCCCGTAGGTTTTGATTGTTTGGTGCCTTACCACAGGCTGCTTCTTTGGAAATGGTGACTAGTAAGATAGTCAAAGTTATCTTGCCATTAGAACCATTTTGGGAGAGCACTGAGATATCTAAGAAGAAAATGCTGTATGTTACTGGAGGCTGGAAGCAAAGATTAGGAGAGTATCGCACCTGCAGCTCTAGCAAAAGTCATCCCTAGGTACCCATCCCTAGGTACCCATTTGTCCTGTATTCCATGTCTCCAGTGAGCATGCAAGGAGTCCCTCCCATGTCCCCTTCAGTCAGAGCAGGCTAAGGTATAACCTGATATGGGTTGCTGGGTCACTGTTTGGTTCTGTTCATGGACAGTGCTGGGTCAGAGCCAGGGACCTGGGGTGGGGCAGCCTGGCTGGACCCTGCCTGCACCCTGCTTTTCACTTACAAACTGCCTGACCTCATGCAGCTGCAGCACTGGGACCTGGCCACTCACATAATCCAGTCTCATGGGTTTTTTAGTGGTTTTGTCCTTGGCATTTTATGGGTTTCAGTGTGTGTTTTCTAAAGGCTGAAGCCCAGGCACAGATCCCAGGTGCCTCGTGGCCAAGAGCCATCTACACCACTGCAGTGAGCACTGCAATCCAGCAATGATCTACCAGCTGGGAGACTGGAAAAACTGTTTTCTTCCAAGTTTCAAAAGCTTTAGGGTTTGCTCAGCACATCTTTTAATTTTCCACACAGTTTAAGTAACAGCTGAAATTACTGTTTAATGTGGGACTTGAGATGTTTTAGAAATTACCACTCTGGCTGCTCAAAGGTTTTAAATGTCATGATGAGGTAAATTAATTCTATATTTTAATTTCTGAAGGAGAGATAGAAAATTATTGTATTGTACAGAGCTGGCTGCTTGCCCAGGGTGAGCTAGGTGACCTGGCCCAGCATGGACTAGAGAGCTGGCTGGTCATCTCTGCTTTTCATGAGGGCTGCAGCTTTTAAAAATAAGAAAATGCAAGAAAATAAAGTAATAAAATATAATAGTCTTGTAAATCAAAGCTTTTACAGAGCCTCCTTTTGATCTTCTCTTTCACATAGGAACATCTTATACAGATATATGCTGATATGAACAAGAGCAACCTCAGAAAAAAAAGTGTTAATCTCCTTCACCATCCCAAAGATGGTTCTATGTTACAATCATTTTATAAAGCTAATAAAACCAGCACACTTTGACTTACCAGTGTTGCATTACAACAAGTTGGGATCACATAGCTGTTCAGTTTTCATTTTTACTGTGTATAGTTCAGATATCTTGCATGGATGTCTCCTGTGCTCTTTAGAGGAAATTATGTTTATATGTCAAATGCAAAGAAAGAATAACTGCTTTCTGAAATGTCAATTTTTTTCTTATTGAAAATATTCCCCTGAAGGGCTGAAAACCCCAATAAAATATCACATTACAGGAGAAAGAGGGACTGACTGTCAGAAATTAATTCCTCTGTTCATCCAGCCTCTGATCATTGTTGGCAGAGGATTTAGACAGACAAATCCAGAAGTCAAATAATCTCTGAAGAAATAACAGCAATAGTGAGTTAAATAAGTTAAGGAATTACCTAGTGCACAGGAGAGAATCATACAATGTGTTGAAGGTTCTTCAGATCCTGTATTTTTCAGTCTGGAGGAGTGGAAGAAAGAAGTTTATTAGGCCAGAAAACCAGCTGTATCTTGGGCTGCATCCAAAGCAGCAGGGCCAGCAGGTTGAGGGAGAGGATTCTGCCCCTCACTTTGCTCTGGTGAGACTCCACCTGGAGCACTGTGTCCCCAGCACAGGAAAGGCATGGAGCTGCTGGGGCAAGTCCAGAGGAGGCCACAGAGATGATCAGAGGGATGGAACACCTCTCCTGTGCAGAAAGATCGAGAGAGTTAGAGTTGTTCTGCCTGGAAAGAGAAGGCTCCAGGGAGACCTTGTTGCAGCTTCAGTAATTGAAGGGGCTTATAAGCAAGATAGGGACAGACTTTTTGTAGGGCCTGTTCCAACAGGACAAGGGGGAATGTGTTTAAACTGAAAGAAGCTAGATTTAAGATTTGGATATGACAAAGGAATTTTTTTTACAGTGAGGATAGTGAAGCACTTCACAAGCTGCCCAGAGAGCTGGTAGATGCTTCAGCTCTGGAATATTCAAGGTCAGGTTAGACAGAGCTCAGAGCAACCTGATCTGGCTGAAGATGTCTGTGCTCGTTGCAAATAAGTTGAACTAGATGACCTTTGAAAGTCCCTTCCAACCTAAACTATTCTATGGTTTTGTGATTCAGTGGTTCAGTGGGGTGTGTCTGTCTGATCTACATTACACAAGAAAGTGTGGTGTGCCTGGTGGCAATCCTAGTGTGACCTGTTCCTCTGCTTGAGGAAGGGGCAGGTCAGCAGTGTTGGAGCAAGTGGGCCTGAGCAATAGGCTTTAAAGAGGAAGAATAATCTAAAGGCCAAGGTTCAGCCATATGCTCTGGACTTGAGAAGGCTGAGTCCATTCCTGGTTAAACCTGTCTCTCACCTTTGTATCAGCACGCTGGAGACATTTAAGGATATGGCCTGTCTCTTCAATTGGTTCACCAGACTTTATTCCAAATTTATTCCTTCATGATACTGAAGTAAATAGGGAACATCTCCTACCTGTCATGATTTTAATCATTTCCCTTTCCTTGAAAATTAACTGTCATCCGTATTGCAGAACCTGAGATTTAACAGTACAAATGAGGCAGAGAGTGGATATAACTTTTTATTTTTAAATAAATAATTTTTCTCCTTCATGCAGAATTTCCCAGTTAAAGATATTTTTCCCTGACCTCTTGATTAGCAAGAAATTATTATACACTTGCAAAGAGATCAGGGTTTCTTTTGTGCTGTTTGAGGGATGAGACAGTGGAAGCTGGTGTTCTGGAGCACTACTTCCCATAGAAGCTGACTTCTACTGTCCTTCTGAAGGACTGTCAAGCACATGTTATTGCTGATTGCTACTTTCTATTCTGGTTTCAAATTAAGTCAAAAGTGCTCCATTTAAAACTGGCAGGTGGTTTATCCTCAATAGGCATGGCTTGCCCAAGCCAGTTTGGAGAACATTCATATTTTTTTAAAAGTTACTGCTCCAAGACACATTTAATTGTCCTACCTATTCCTGAACCTTGAATCCTTTAGCCCCAAACATCATACTCCTTAGTCTGAATACTGCCTCTCCAAACTAGTGGTGGTGTAAGCAGCCAGACACTCTTCTTTGCATTCACATAAATGTAAAGGAAAGGAGTTATTCAGTTGATACCAGCCACTCACCCTCTTTGTTAGCTGATCTTGTGATGGTCACCAGTTGCAGGGACAGGTAAAGAAGGAGGCACATCTCTGAGAGGAGGACTACATGGGCTTCCCAGCAGTGGCTCTGACCAAACAGCAGTCACATAAATGTTGCTGCATGCCCATGACCTCCTGCAACATTTGCCACCCGTGTGCTCATACTGGCTGGATGACTCCTGGTCTTCCCCCTCCTGGCCCAGCAAGCACCCCTGAAAACATTGGAAAGCAGGGACCCAAATTTCCACCCACTAACAGGAGTGTCCCTGCCTTCTGCAGGGCTCTGAGCATCCACAGCTCCCTGTGCCAATAGTTTCAGTACCTTAGTGTGTACAGTAACATGGGCTCAGACCCTTCTAATGTAAAAAAATTGACAGGGAAGCACTTGGGTTGCTTGGGGAAGCACACAGTGTGAGGGAAAGGGGTGTTTCCAGTAGCACACTGCTGTGGAGCAGTGTGAAGGGTACACATCAGCAGGGAACTGCAGGTCTGAATGTGAGCATTAGATGGCTCAAGCCATGTGTTTGGAGAAAGCACCTGACACCTTACAAATCTGGGAGAGAAAGAAGAAATCTGCAGCTCAGGGAGGCACTGCAGCACTTACTGGCCATGGGATGATGACACTGTGCTTCCACAAGGTGAAGGAAGAAGCTGGCAGCAGCAAATCCCCTCTGGATGCAGTTCATGGTGATGGAACCACTGGCAGGTTGTACCTGGGGGTACCACACAAGCCCCCAGAGCAGGCATTGAAGCAATGCCCTGCACTGGCAAGGCATCCTTGCAATGGAGCTGCAGCATGGTGTCCAACAACCTGGTCTTGCAGGAAGAGATCCACATTTCTCAGGGACCTTCTGGTTTTGCAAGGGTATGAGGAAGCATTGTAGGACTGATGTGGGTGCATGGAAATCTCAAGGGGACACTGTCTTTTACAAAGCTGCCTGTCTGGATTGAAAATCTACATAACATGGATGCATGCCAGTCTGGGAACATTTTGGAATCAGTTGTGAGGGCAGCTTCCTCTGTGACCTACTCCTCCTATGAATATCTGGCCTAAAGCTGGGAGAAGTCCAAGTCCAAACTAGAGCAATTCCTCCTTTGTTGTCATCTAGCCTACTGGTTTGTCAAAAAGGTGGAGCAGTGGGTGAGCTGTGGGTGTGGTGGCTTGTGCCACATGGTCACTTGTGTTGCTGCTGGAGATGAAATAGGTCACATGGACACAGCTCGAGGTGTGGTGAAAGGAAGAGAGAACTTTATTTCTTATCTCAGAATTTATAGGTTTCTGACCATGGCCAGGGATTGGATGGTCAGGATAACACCTTCCCAATTGCACTGACCGTGAGAGATGTCCATCACAAGATGTGTAACAGAAAGAATGTACACATCTCTATGTTTACAGTTACTGTCCTGGGAAAGTCTTTAGAAAACTATGTCAACAAGCTCAGAAAACTGAGTTTTCAGGGCAACAACCTGTGCACATGGCAGCTCACAGCTGGGCCTGGCACCAGCAATTTGCCACTTTACCACTGCACCAGCTCTGGAAAAGTTATAGGCTCCAGGGCCAAGGCATCCACTCAGGCTGACTCTTCTTTTTCCTCCTCCTCAAAGCCAACAGGCAGAAAGGAACAACTCCCAACCTCAGAGCAGGAGTCTGTGCCCTCACTCTGTCTTCCCGTGTTTGTACCATTGTCCCTTTGCAAGCCAGACCAGGACAGCTGGCCCCACCACAGGTGACACATCCAGGGCATGTGGATGTGCAGAGCTGAAGAGCCCCAGGCTCCCTGCCACTCACTGCTGCCTGCCAGGCTGCTGCCTCACACACTGCCTGCAAGGCAGATACAGCCTTGGAGCCTCTTGGCAGGCGCCCACAGGGCTGCTTCACTCCTCATCCAGCAGGAGCAAGCTGCCAGCTTTGGGCATAGCTATTGGGACTGGCTGCCCTGGGGCCTCTCTGGAAAAGGTGCAGCACGTGTCCAGCAGCACGAGTGGTAAGTGCCCTGCTCCTGCCCCAGTTTGCCATGCCCTGGCAGGTGTCAGGAGTCACCATGCTGTCCCATCCCCCACAGCACATATCCCATTAAGTACTTGCTTGTAGCAGACCTCAGGGAACTGCTCTACCGTGCCAGATCGGAGGAGGCAGAAGGGTGTGGATGAAGGGTAGAGCCATCAGGCTGTGCTCTCAGGGGACCATAAAATAATGCATTGCATGGTATAGCTGGTGACCCACTTCTGACCTTAAGAAGTCGGACCTGGAATGCTGAAGCAAAGAATAAAACTCACCGCCTTAAGCATGAGCTCATTAGTAACTTACTGAGAGTTGCTCAGCCACATCCAGGGCAGAGGGCAGTGACCCTGCCATGGCTTTGAAGGGACCTGTGTGATTGGCAGCTTGTCTGAAACATTCAAATTTCCCACATTAACCAATACTCAAGGTCTGCCATATATCAGGTCCCACCCTCACCCAGCAAAGTCACCTCACCAAATTAACACAGCTGCAGGGGTGGATAAAAACGTGGACCTTGACATGTCTGCATTGCACAAGAGTTCAGTCAGGCCTTGGGAATCACACTCTGGCTAATGTGCCAGCATTACCACTAGAAGGTCAGAGGTCTGAAAGTGAATGAGCAGTTGTGACTGTGACTTACCCTTCCCAGAGTGTTTTAAGCTATATTAAACTTTTCACTTCTGAGCTGCTGGAGTTCTCATAGGAAAAGCACTCTAAAATAATTACAACTCTCAGGGAATCTGTCTAAGATAAATGCTGGGAGGCTCAATGCCCATGCTGATAGGGAAAATAGATAATTTTCTAATTTGTGGAGTCCAACTAAAGTGAACAGCTATCAGCATTACTGCACCATGGAGGTTCCTGCTCATCTTCTCTAGACTGGTGGCTGTCGCCACTTAGCATCAGGTATCACAAATCCTGGCCACAGGGTCCTCAAATGGAGGCATCCAGAATTTAAGCTGGTTTTTAAAAAGCGTGGTTATGCTATATCAGCTTCTCTGCACCAGGTTCCTTACCTGTTGAAAGTAAGTGTGGTACCAACACATTGATGATGTGGTGCTCTTGCATTTAAATAATGTAGTGATTCAGAAAGTTCAGGAAAATGGCTTTCTAAATTTCATGCTGTTTCTTTTAGGGGAGGAACTGAAATGGAATTTGGCATTTCTCTGGCATATCCCACTGCTTTGCCAGTATATCCAGTGGCCTTCTCCCCACAGCACCAGTGAGTCCAAAGAACAGAGGTTTCTCACTGACAGTTCCCAATCCCTTTCTTACAATTTCTCTGCCCAGGAGCTCCCTTTCCTGTCTGATCCTCTAAAGGTCTCCTGCTTGACCTTGCTTTTCTTCTGTGAGAACCAAAGCTCCTTTCTGCATTGAGCTCTGGGGTTTGCCTCCTTAATGCCTCAGGAGGGGGAGGTGGAATGGGTTAGGGCATGTCCCCAGAGATGAGAGCTGAGAAATGGTCTCAATTACAGAATTTTAGGTGTTGTCAGCAGCTACTGCACTCTTGAAACTACCCAGCAGTGTGTGGTATGAACAGCCTGTCCTTCTGAACCCTTCAGCAAAGTCAGAGGCAGCTGCATTTCTTATATCTGGATGAGGATGTAAAAGAGGGATGTGAGCTTTAAAGATCTCTTGAATCCCATAGTCCTGCTAAAACTCTTTAGATTATTTTAAAATATTATTGTCAATACAGACATATATCCTGCTAATATCTCCACCAGTACAGACTTTTTTTCTGCCTTTCTTGTATGTATGAGTTCATGGCCAAATACATAATTTATCTTCTGTGGCAGGAAGAAGCTTATTCTAATGCTGTTTTCTACCATGTTAGCAATTTGATTTGGGAGTCCTGAATGTCACAAAACCCCCCAAAACTTCTGCATTTACAGGAACATTTCCAAAGAAGTGCCAAACCCATCTTGAAAGCTATGAACCTCTTTTTTGAGAATCTCTTGACTTCCTTTCTCACTTGAATTCCCACATTCCTTAGACTGGGTTTAAACCCATCTGTTTGGAGCCTTTGACTGCAGCGTACACACATTTACCAAATTCTCCTGGGATTAGTGTTAAAATGTACTTACTTCAATAGATGAAATATCAAAGTATTGACTGGAGGCATGAGTTAATTTCCCTGTTAATTCATGCACCTCATTACCCTACTCAATCAGAGCACTCTCATTCCACTGGGGAGTTTTGCTGTAATTAAGATCCTGGAGCTTTTTGAGAAAAAGGAGTAGAGACAAAATAAATTACAGGAGAGCTACTCTCACCTTCTGTAAAAGCTGTGGTTGCATTTCAGTTTTCTGCCAAGCCAGAAGATTGGTGTTTGACACATGTCACTGGTTGCTTGGAAGTAAGTTATGGATCCAGATCCATCAGTGAGTGCCAACTTCAGGAGGAAACTACAGTGTGCAACAGCTGAGGCCTTGAAGTGATGTCTCAAAGACAGACTTTCTTAAGCACTGGGATTTCTCTCATTTTCTACAGTTGTTTTGCCTTCAGCATATTGTGCTCTGATGCACAGTGAGTATGGGGAGAGCATTCACTTACATTTGGGAAAGATTCTTTGGGCAGGTATAGCATCCATTTATCAGTGCAGAGTGTGCAAAGGGAAGGAAGGTCTGCTGCAAATGAGTGTGCAGACTGATTTAAAAACCAGTCCATATTGCAGAAGCTTTGTGGTTGAAGTAGGGAGACTGCAGATGCAAGCTGAATTACATGCCTCCAGCACAGTCTTCCAGTCTGCAGAAGGCATTAAATGTGGGAAGTGCACTGAACCAGCAGAAACTGGCAGAGATAAAATTGATAATTAATGCCCTGTATCTTCTCACTAAGATCCCTCACTATCCCACACCAGCTGGTGTATTTGAGTTTCCTCCTGGTGTCCCAAACTGCCCCATTTTTTTAACCTGGATATAGCTTAAGTAAGTAAATATAAAAATACTCAACCCATTAATAAGAAGAAGAAAAGACATTTTGCATTTTCTTCCTCCTAAGCCCTTTCCTTTGTTCATTTACTTGGTATTGTATTAGCGATCAATTAGATAAACCCTAACCTGGATTTCTCAATAATCAGTGTTTGCATGGTACAGCGAGCAGCTGGAAATGGAGATGAGGAGGGAAAAAGCTGTTTTCTCTTCCCTATAAACATGAGATGTTCAGCATTAAAAAGCAGATATCGAGGTCTGGCCAGATGGGGCTGGTGTAAGGGTCACACCTTGGCAGGGTCGTCACCCAGGCTGTAGCGCTGGCTCCTAACTGGTAATCTCCTGATACTATTCCAGGCAGCGTTACAGGCAGTACCATTATGACTGTCAACTTTAATTAAGCACACTCCCATTTGCTGTTTCCTTCTAAACATCATTCCAGGGCCACAGCTAATTCAGTGCAGCCGAGCTTCACCAGGAGGGTTTTGCCGTGTTTCCATCGGCCACGGGTGGGGTTTGTCACCGGTGTGCCTGTGCTGATGAGGCTCTTTGCAGTGCAGGAGGGAACTCTGGACACAGTGGATCATCCACTTTCTGCCTCTCTCCAGACTCTCAGCTGCTGACAGCGCTGCTCTCAGCTCTCACAGAGGCTCAGAAGCAGACCCCCCCCCCCTCCACCAGGCAGGGGGAAGCCATGCAAAGGGATGCTGGGCCACCAGCAAAGCCCCTTCACATAAAACTTTCAACAAAATCTTCAGCATTTGGTGTCTTTAAGCCTTGGTCTTCAGTTTATTCTGCAAACATGAATTAAGCATTAGGGCACCTTTGTTCTGCAGGGACACTGAACACTGATACAGCCCTGTGTTTTATTCATTATGATGGACTGAATCCTATTACATTAAAAATTCAAATATTAAACTGTATTAAATGGGCACATAGGGGATATATGTCTGTATATCCAGATATCCATTTATTCATAGGCTCAATAAGGTCTTAGATATACACAAAAATAAAGGGAAATTAAATTGCTCATCCAGTCTCATAGAGTAAATTGGTAGCTGAGTCAGGAGAGGTGCTTAGGAGAGGTTATTATTTGCCATTGGTTACATGGAGAAGCTTAGACCCTCTGTCCAAGAGTCACTTTGTATTTGCAAACTCTAACTGTCTTTCTGGAGGTGTCATTTGTGTAACACTTTGAGAATTCCATTGTCAGCTGCTGAGAAAAAAATATTATGACTTCTTTTCTATTCTTCCATGCAGTTCTATTTTAAATTTATCAAATTACTTGTCCTTCTTTTCTTAGCACGTGAGCCTCACTGACCCTTCCTGAGTGAGCTTGGTCTTGCCCAAATGGATACCCAGCCTTTGTCACATTAAGGACATCCTGGAAGGACATCCAGGGGTGTAGAGTCTGGGCCTCTGGGCACCTTTTCCCCTCACCTCTCATAGAGGGAGCAGGAGCCAAGTCAGACTCTTACAGAGCTGGGACATTTCACCCCTCAAGTCTGGTCAAAGTGTGGATGTGCTGGACTGCCCAGAGAAACCCTGTGTGTGTTTTGTGCACATCTGGCTCATACTCTCAGAGTGGGTTAACAAGGTGTTTTCTGCTCTTCCAAAGCATCATGGAGTCAGAGAGACAACACTACTTAAAAATTTACCTTCCCCCATCCCAAAGACTGGCCACTGCCCTTTCCTATCCAGAGTGTGACTTGTTTTTATTTGTGCCGTAAAGCTCCTCCATCTCAGACTCCATCCAAAGTCACACTAGGAAATATGCCCTCAGCATTGGTCTAAAAAAGCTGTTTTCTAGAGCAACATACTCTGATTTGAAGATTGCTAGCCATTAGTGTCTGTATTATCCCTTAGCCAGCTCTTCCTAAACAGCATCCCTGGCAGTGATCTTATCTGACTTGAACACTGAAGTGGGTATTTGTGGAAAATACCCAGGGGGTAGATGAAGGTCATCACTGTCCCCTTAATTATGGAGTAACTGCTATAAGGGTGGTAAACAAGTCCATTTGGGCTAATGGCTTCACACATCTGTGAGTGGAATGGCAGGGACAACATGGACTTTATGAGCTGGATGGACAGTGCAGTCTTCTCTTCATTGAGATCAGGCCTGGATCAGCCTCTGAAGAACCAAGTACTGTGTATGTCTAAAAGCTATTAAACAGTGCATTAACACCTCTTTGTCCCTTGTGGTGTTTCAGTCATTCCAGCTGTGGAAGCTGGACAACATCATTCAGGGAAAACACACTGCTGAAAAAACTTTGTCCAGAAATATTGAAGCTAATAACAAAAGAGAAAGTGTGTAAAGGACCCTGCAGTGCAATCTTAAAATTGGTGATTTAATGTCCTGTCCCTGGGGCAGCAGGAGCAGGATGATAAGGGATTTTGTCCTCCAAAGGCATCTCTGAGAGGAAGGCATAGTTACAGCCCAGAAGTTTGAGGTTCCCCTTGTTTAGCCACTTTTTAAAATGCCACTCATATTTTGCCAACAGAGTGGCTTCAAATTGGTGGATTTGGATGTAGAAATAGGATCACCAGAGGCCCTGTATGGATGGAAACCTTCTTGTGTTCCCTCAGCCATGAGACAAGGACTGGGATACAAACTCTTCATTTCAGGGAGCTTGTGCAGCCTGCCCTGTTGTGTGGAAGTGCAAGGGCCTAAGGACTGTTGTATTACATCACTGATGTGCAAGAAATTTTTCCATTTGAGAAAATGCCCCAGAGACATAGAGGTTTTAGAGAAATTAGAAAGGACAAATTCAGAATAATAAATTTAAAATATGACCTAAATCTCTCATTGCACATCATGTGTAGCTAGAGCTCATTTTGTGTTGCTTAAAAAATACAGTTACCTGCAGTGCAGGGATCAGCACAGCAACATAATCCTGAAGATTAAGGAGTGATTTGTTTTATAGTTCTGTATTTGTAGTTGTGATATTGTGGCTTGGGTGAAGCATCCAGGCAACAAGCCAGTCTTCATGATTAGCAATATAATAACAACTGGCTAAACAAATATTTCACACACAGAGATCTAATGAGGTTTGTGCTAGGGAAAATGAGTATTAAAAAGTTAATTAGGATATACTTTTTTGAACACATTATTCCTTAGTGTTGCTGGTATATCACTTGCAACACCCAGCATGGTTCAGGAAAGGCTGTAGCCAGATATAGATAGGGAACATCTGCTGAAGAACAAAGTGTGAGTGCTCTCCTCAGAGCAGCCGCACTGCACCAGAGGGAGGTGTGAGGCCACAGCAGTAGCCCTGGCTATATCCTCACATGCAGCACATCTTGCATAAGAGTGTGGAGGTCAATGCAGTATTTCACAGGAGCCCAGAGCAGCTCTGGTCATTTAAACTTCTCAGGGTCAGACAACTTTAATTGTAGGTAGCCCTGTTCTAACTCTTCCTCTGAAAGGCATGTGGAGAAACCCAGTTTGTCTCCCCGAGTATGATTCTAGTACTGGACCAACTCTAACCCTGCCACCTATACTTGCATGATAGCCAGGAGACACAAGCACTGCCAGGCACCAGCTTGTGTGAAACATCAGCAGATGTTTGCTCTCCTGTCTGTGGGAAGGAGCTGCACAGCAACACTGTGTAAAACACTCGTTGTAATAGGCTTTGGTTGTGCTACATACTGTTTGATCAGACATGGGCTGCGATAAGTGCATCAAACTACTTACTCATCAAGGTGATTTTTGCCTTAGTTTGTCCAAATTATTTTGTGTGTTTACTTGACTTTTATTTATCCAGTGACTACTGAATTTGAAAGGCTTGTTGGGCAAACATGCCCTAATAGGGTCTCTATAAACTGCAATAGTTGGATTAAATCAAGTTTCTTTGCTTTTGCAAACCAATAAAGTTCTCTGCACTCCCCAATTAATTTCACAGGAACCCATAAAGCAAAAGATTTAATTAGACAGTCCTTTATTTTAGTTGATATTTACTGTATATGCAATAAAAAAGTAATGAGGGTAGATGTATACTGAGAAGATCCTGCCCTGAGTACTTTATTAGAAGCAAAGCAAAAGTGAAGCTACTAGGCTGTATTTATTACTGGTGTAATAAATAAATGAGTCTATAACAACAGCACCTGAGCCATGGAGCCTCAAAGCTCTTAATGTACTCTTAATGTTTAAACTTTGCTACAAAGGGAGTGGTTGGGATGCAAGTTTCAGTAGCTGTTTCAACATTAATTTGGATGAACAAAAGTTTTTGGTGCAGCTCTCACATGTCTGCCTCAGAAAAGTTGCTGACACACCTGCCCAGCTCTCTGCTTTTTCCCCAAGAAGTGCATCCCAATTTGTGACCAGAGGCACAGGCTCTTAATAAGATAATTCATGCAGATTTTCTAATGAGAAGCATTGTTAGTTTTAGTTGGAATGTTTTAAACCAGAGGGACTTTTCTCAGATCTTTAGCTATGAATGCTATGGAAAGTTAGAAACCCCAGTCAAATGTGAATTTAGTGAATTCTCTATGAAATGGCTTCAAAATCTTGGTGAAAAAAGCCTGGAGAGAGTGTGTGCCCAGAGCTGATGGCAGCCTCTCCACACCTGCTCCTCACCCAAGGGAACTGCTGGTGTGCCTCTGCCCAGAAGTCACTGCAGCTCTCACAGGACCCTGGTGATGTGCATGTGCTCAGGAGCCAGGCTGTGGGTCCCAGGGGAAAGCGGGTATGTTGTACTCACATGCTAAAATTGTTCTTGCTGCCTCCACAGCCATGCCTTGCTTCCACAGTAAGGCAGCTGAAGGCTGAAGAAGCGTTAGAAGCCACACGTTAGAAGGAAGGTGAGATCCTCCTCGATCAGAAACAAAGTTCCCAGGGGGCGGTGTGAACCAGCAGTCTGCTGCACGAAATCAGGCTCAGGTCTTGGGTTCCTGGTCATATGATCAGATAAAATAAGCTTCCTTTTTGTAGGTCAGACAGTGACTTTGAGGCATTTTAGGATCTGGAGGAATCTTGTCTAACCAGTGCTTCTTCCCACAGTGATATTCCCTGGAATTCTGTTCACCTGTGCTCATACCTGTCACTGTGTGTTAAAGTGCAGCAGACCCCTCTACCTCATCTCCTTGTTCTCACATCTAAAATCCAGCTCCTGCTCCCTTTCTGGTACACATGTCATAGATGGAGTCTTTCTTTCTCTGCAGGATCTTCTTTGAATTTCTGCAGCAGCCCCGTTCCTACTCGTATCCACTCCACATCCCAGGTTCCAGGTTGCTGGTGGTGCTCTGGAGAGCCCATTTATGACAAACCAGAGCTATAAATGCCACACTTGGCACAAAGGCAGCTCAAGCCACCTCTTCTTGTCTTCTGCCTCTCCACCCCACCCACCACTTACATGCCATCAGTTCTCAGGTGTCAAGATATTTTTGGACTCAGATTGTCTCACGGTTTGACCTTCCACATTTTACCCATATATACACACATTCATATGTTTTCTTTTGTCCCCCTTTAATTCTACCATGTAGTACAACAAAACAAATGAAAGTGTGAAATCAGCTTAACCTCTGTCAAATAACCTCTGTGGTAGTATTCCTGCCAAGAAATGTAACTCATGGTCAAACCTTCTGGTGCTATACCACGCAAAGTGAAGCGCTTATTTTTTGGAGTGTTGGAGGTGGCTTCTGTTTGCTTGAGTTCCTCCTCCTGATTTAGGCCACTGAGACTGGCACCTTTTTCTGAAGTGGTAAAATCCAAACCCAGCACTCTCAGGAACCTGGTTCAGAAGATCGTGCCCAGCCTCTGCCACAGTTTTAAAGCACCCACAGTCATGTTCACAGAATGTAGAAGGCCAAGCTCATTTCTCCCATCCAAGTGTCCTAAAAAGCAGACTAAGAGTTCCTTTGCACTCATTTATTCAGGCTCCAATTGCATTGGGGACAGTTCAGGGAAAAGTGAGGATGGGGCTATCCATGGCCTCCTGTGGCCAGGAGGCTCTCAAGGAGATGGGAGTTATGGCTTTGAAGTCTATCAAATTGAGAGAAAATTGAGAGAAGCATTAAACCTTGAAATACTGCTTTCTATTTTTGGGAGGGGAAGGTGGG
The DNA here is from genome assembly GCF_001522545.3 of Parus major. NCBI lineage: Eukaryota > Metazoa > Chordata > Aves > Passeriformes > Paridae > Parus > Parus major. The sequence continues at coordinate 46,414,126 of NC_031774.1, forward strand.
GATATGCTCTAAATATTGTCATGGTAAGAAAGAGGCACTGCACTACTATTACCTCATTGGTTCCTGTTTATAACATGAAAATGTGATTCTTGCTCATTCCCTTCCACAGGTAGGCACCTTCCTTGAGGAGATGTTGGAGGGTCTGAGGCTCAGGCAGGTAGAGGGTTCTCCTCATCTTGGTCAGGTACCCAAGCTGACTCAGGGATGAGTCACTCCATAAAGCTTCACACTTCTAAGACACCTAATCCCCACCCCATACCTTACATCAGGAGCCCACCTTTATATTCTGTGTCTCATTCTGGGGCCAGTGTGTAACTCAGAACACCAAGTTATGTACCTCACCTGCAACACGTCTGCATATAGCTCTGAGCCTATAGACAGGGAGAGGAGGTGTGTGAGTAGGGGTAGATTTTTAGACTCTGGAGTTTTCCTGAATCATTTGTGTTAATAAAATAATGGAGCATCTATTGCATGGCTTTAATGTCACACCTTTCTCAAGTCCTGAGAGGAAATCCAAAGAAGTCATAGAGAAAGGGTTAAAGGCACCACAGTCTACGAAGTTGTGTTCTGGAGAGGTGACACCCATCAGAAACTGAAACATCCACTGTCATTTTCTGCTTCAAACTTCCTAAAAACCTTTGTAATAACCAGATGTCGAAGACAACTGAAACATACAACAGAATTGAAGCCATGGAATGGAATAAGGAAAGAAGAGCTTAAAGAACATTTAGATTAGTGAGATGTGTTCCAGCTTGCATAAGCAGACAAAATCCATCTGTGAGAGCTTAAGGACCATCCAAAGCTATTTCCAAGCTATTAACAATTGCTTTTGAGTAGCTGGGGAATCAGAGAGGAATAACAGGGGAACACTTAGTACCTGCATTGCAGGAAAAATCAAGGAATTTAAATATATCTCATTTTAATTCTTGGAAAGGTTGCCAGAACCTATTATGAAACCCTCAATTTATAATCAGGTACAGATTAGTCAGTTGATATGAAACACATTGCAGGGATTTGTCAAGAATAAACTGTGCCAATTTTTTTTTCATTTTTTTCCTCTTTGGGGCACTGATTAAGGGAAACAGACTTAATTCTAGGAGTTTGGACTCTTTCCTGGTGGACGTGTTTAGGTGTGCACCAGAGAAACACAGTATAGACTGGCTGGGAGAACTGAATCCACTTACATGATAAATTGGAAGAGTAAAAGGTGGCTCAAAGCATTGTAAGACTGAGGGACTGTGTGTTCAGCCTGTCTGACCACTGGGTGGAAGAATGGATGATGGGGAAAGGAATGCAGCTAAAAGATGTCTGAATAAAGCCAAGCTGTTAGATCTTGAAAGACAGAGGAAGCCAGGCTCATGATTCAAAATTATTGTGATCACTAGAACTGCTCTGAAATCCTCAAGATGAAACTGAGCAAATAGAAAAGCAAAGTTCTGCGAGTAGAATAGGGAAATCAGCTACAATGAAGTCTACAAAGAAGATTCAATGGAAATAGCAGCAAAAACCTGGGGATAAAGAGCTGTTGTGTAGCAATTGGAAAAAAATCCAAAAATCAACAAACCAAATTCAAACAAACAAGTCAAGAAATGGGTTTAAACTACCTGTGAAAACCCATGGCTTGGGAATGAAGAGGGTATCTGTACCAGAGGATGAAAATCTGAATCAGCTTTCTAATAAATGGGAGTAAGTCAAGAATCCTTACAGGGTTCAAGATGAAAAGGGCAGGTTTTGGCAGGGAGTTATCAGGGATGGTTGCAGGAACACAGGCCCTGTCTGTGTGACCCAGGAGCTTCCTTGCTAATGTCTTTCACCTGCTTCTCTGCAAGACCCACAGGAGTGATGCTGCTCTTGCAAGGCCTCAGCTGGAACTGCTGCCTTCAGCCTTGGGAACCCCACTTTGTGGAAGAGGGAGGAGGCGGAAAGGACCCAGGACACAGCACCATCAGTGGCAAGTTTGGGAAATAACAGTGTGAGACTGGTTAATTTAGAATGGAGAAGACTGGGGAGCAGGCTGGGAGGATGTGATAGCAATCTTGCACAGAAGAGCCACAGAGTGTGGCACCTCTGTATCCCATCCTGGACAGCCTCATCTGAAGAAAAGAGCATAGAAATTATGAGAAAATTGTAGAGTTCAATTTTTAAAATAAAAGGATAGCCAACATTTAGATGAGCTCATTTAAGTGTAAGACTTCATGGATCCATCAGCCACATGGCTGTCAATGCTGGAAGGTCCCACATTACCTAATCCACCCTGAAGGCCTGGACAGTTGAGTGGTCTGTAAGAGATCCCTTCAGCCTGATGCTTCTGGGAGTCAGTCTTGTCAAAATTAGAGAGAAGCTGGCTGATATGCACCAATACAAGAGACCTCTGTGAACTTAGAGTGCATCTTCCACCTTCTTCTGATCCTCACAGCTGTACCAGGTGGTATTTTCTCAAAATTTGTTCACACAGAGGGGCATAGGCAGTAAAAAATCCAATATGCTCTTTGTCTCCAGTGGCAATAACATGGTACTGCTTTCACCATTTTCTTTCAGACAGAGTTTGAAGAATTATTATACTAGAAATAACTTTCTGAGACATATTAACCTTAGTCTTGCCCAGTACCCCAGGGTGTCTTTTTAGTTTTCAGTCCTGAAACAAATTCTTTTGGAAGGGTAATAATTGGCACTGAAATGAGAGAGAAAAAAGGTGATGGGTGTGAGGAAGAGGGCACAGCAGGTGTGCTCTTGGCCAGAGTGCTCTGCCTTTGCCCTCAACAAATTCTGAAATGGAGGCTATCTCCTGGAAGGAGAACAAGGTACCCAGGATTTAATAGTAAATGACTGTCAAGAGAAAACAATTATTTGATTGTTAGCAAGACTGAAACCACAGTGGATGCTAACACCAGGCTTCAGAGTGTAATGATCTCTGTTCACTCTCCTAATAAATAATTTTCCTCATTTAGCCTGCCCTGTGAAACAGCTCTGACTTGTTGGAGTCCTTGAATGTGCTGATGAATGTTCTCCCAGCTTAATGGCTGCCTGTAACATTGCTGCTCCCTCAACCAGTTGTTTATTACTGGCAGCTTTTTCCCCCTCTAGGAGATTGTTTATCCAACAACCAGGGCACTGCTACTGGAGCATTTCTAAAAAGATTATTCTGCTAATTATTCAGGTCATTAAATGAAAGGTGAAGCAGGCACCAGCTCTTAGCTTTGAGTTCCCTGATACAGGAATGTTCCTGTTACATAAACCCCCATACTTTATAATTCTGCAGCACTCAAACTTTTTGCAGCCTTTGAAGGAAGGTTTCAGCTCCAGCAGGTGTTGTTTGTTTTTAAGAAATGGAATTTTTCTTCTTTTTAATCAAAGATACATTCAATAATCACTGCATCCTGAAGATATTTCTCCTGCCTTTTTTCCACAAGTTTGAGTCGTGAGAGGGACAAACCAAAAGCAGCTGCCCAGGAAATACCAAATAGGTGTCAGCATCATCCACAGGCAGATACTCAACTACCCCCTCCAATACCATCAGGTTTTGCCTGAAAAACCTGGATTTTTCTTCTTCCTTCATTACCTCAGGGGTCTGTGGGAACAGAGAGAGCTAGAAGTCACCTGTTGGTGAGGTAGAGGGTTTGAGAAGGGATCATCATCTCTCAGTCATTGCTCACCACTTCATGGAGAAGGGGACAAAGTCCCTGCAGTGCAGGGCTCATCGGGAGCTGCTCTGATTTCTTCACTGGTTTTGGTTTTGCCCACATCTTCAGAGCTGCACCACAAGCAGCTGCAAAACTTTGTTAAAGACACGATGAGGAAAGGCTGAAACAAGACCCCAAAGGAGGTACATGTAGATTTGACAGAAGGTGAAACAGCCAGTTTGTAGGTGGTGACTGGGCTATTTTGAGTAGCTGGTCAAATGTCGTGCTGGTCGAATGGCAGGAGACTTCAGACCTCACTGACCTGGTGAGTAGAGAAGAAGGTGGCAGATGAGCTTCAGTGGAGATAAAGCAGGTGATGCAGTTTGGGGAGTGTTAGACTCAGTTCCAGTTGAAAGCACTGCCTAGGATTCACTTTGCAATGGGGTCATACAGAGAAATGCTGGATGCCTTGCTTCACCTGCTAGGCAAGGATGAGGTGAAAACCAGCAAGTTTTACTCCATCAGAGGCTTCAGTTCAGGATTGAAAACACGACTCCCACAAAAGCAGCTTTTGGAAACTCCTTTGGGATGATCCCCAGCAGCCAGGTGTCAGGCAGTGTTTCTTGTGGCTCTAGTGACACAAGCCAGCAGTGTGTACCCACAGAGGGCTGACTCTGTCAGTGCTCCAATGCTGCACGGGCCTGGGTGGAGGATGCTGTAGCAACATTGGACCACTCATATAGTCAGGGGCAGAACCTCTGGAGCCAAGACCATGTTCTGGGGTTGTTGGAAGGGACTATAAAAACCAGTCTTGTTAACTCTGCTGATCACAGAACAATTTGTTCACTCAAAATGTGCTGTTGGGAGTGACTCCCTTCTGGAGAGGCACTGAAGAAAGCACATGACTGCTGTCCTTATCAGCACATCTCTCACTGTCTGATCTGAGCCTAATGAGACCCAATGCTCTTTAAATCACTCTGTCTTGTCACTAATTCCATTTCCAGCCCTGCAATTGCTAGATATCCCTTCATGCACATATTTATTTGCTCCACAGTTACTATGAGGCCAACAACCCCAAAGGCAGTTTGCCCAGTCTCTGAGCTGCAGCTTTGCAAATTCATCAACAGTGCTTGCAATCAAAGAACATAAGTTAAAAGCCACTTAGCATCAATAGCAGAAGGTAAAAAGCAAGTTACGTCTTCCTAAGGTCTCTCAGCATCTGCAACTCCCTTTTTTGCTAATGGAACACAAGAGCCAGGATTGTAAACTTTGCTGCCTCTGACCTGGGAGAAGGGCTTTGCCACAGGACAGGGTGTTTCATGACAAAAGCCCTGCCTGCCAGAAGCAACATATCTGGGGAAGGGTAGGATCAATGGCACTTTCCATTTTCTAGATGTTTCAGCCAAAGTAACTGTTTGTAACTGTAAGAGAGGACTTGGAAAAGACCTAGTTGTGTTTAAAAAAGACCTTGAGGACATATCCAAATGTTCAATAAGAAGTCAAGCATACTGAGAAGTAGAAGATGTCTATTTAACTTGTGTATCAGCTGTCTATTAATAATAGCTGCACTGAGAGACACTGACATAGTTTCCAAGCACACAAAAATCCCCTCTGCCCCTTATGGTTCATATAAGTGATAGATGAGATTATATCATGAGCACTAATTCAAACCCACAGCCCCAAGGCTTCTCAGCATTGAAGTTTGCCCACTTTTTCAGTGCCTTTGTTGCTGCCATTGACATTATTGATCCCTTTTGTAGGGTAGTAGGGAAGGTCAATCCCTCCCTAGCACAGCAAAATGCTCTTGCTCCCTTGGAGCATCTGGTTACAGAGGCATTATGTGCCCCCAGAGACTCAGACTTACTCTGGAAGAACCTTTCCACCACTCCACATGTAAGTCAGGAAGGATCCCTGGGCATAGACCGGGATCTACAGTGGACAAATGTTCTATTTCTTCCCTCTGTCTGATTGGAAGGAGATGCTGAAGGAGTCCCTAGAGACTCACCAACCACTATGGTCTTGTCTCATGGAAATCTTTGCCAACAGCTCCCACTGCCTTTTATTCAGACACCTTTCTCCACATACAGGAGCTGCCCCTCTCAGCAGAAGGATGCTGAGGTCCTGACACTTCTAGGAGAGGTTTTGTACCAAGAGCTAAACATGATCTGCTGCAGGGATTCCAACCCTCTGAGTAAATCCCACTATACCCTGGCCAGTGGCACCCTGGGAGGCCAAGCCTGCCACTGCAGCCCAGCTTTGAACCTGAGGGGAAACCCAGAGAGCCAGTTCCATGGAGCACCATGCGTTTCATGATACCATAGGGGTCAGGCAGCAGCACCAGCAGGAATGCTGCCATGGGCTCCCAATGCCAAGCAGAGTTAACAGAGAGACCAGCAGCCTTGCCACCTCCTTTTTCCTCCTCACCCTTCAGAGATCTGGTCATGATGGGAAACATCTGCAGCTCTTCACCTTTTCCAAGAAGCTGTGTTAATGTGCAGTGCAGGGCTGCCAGGTGGGTACAGCACGCCTTTGCTGTCCTTTCACCCAGACAGGATTTACACCTGCCCTGCAGCATCTGCCTCCAAACTCCCTGGGTCACTGCTCTGCTGGGGGGGTCTTGTGTCCTTCAGCACACTCCAGCCCTTGCATATGGGGTCACAGGGAGTGTGTGCTTCAGTTCATCACCTCAGGGTTCACTCTTGTCCCAAGCAGCTGATTAGCAATCGTGCAGCAGCAAAACTGCACTGCCGCATAAGCCAGGTTTAGATGGTGATCCTTTAAACAGGAATGATCTCTGTCAGAACAGCTTTCTTAAATCCTGAGAGAGATGCTGCTGCTTGCACTTAATTGTTTTTCTGCGTATTAGCTATTTAATGGTATTAACATAATATGTGCTCTCATTTACAGAGGAAGCGTTTATCTGTGTGCCTTCACCAAAAAGTGGGTTTGATTAATTAAAAAAGGAGGATGGATGGGATTGCTGTGAGGATTTGAATGTAAATGCACCAGCAGATGCTTCCTGATCCTCCCAGCAGAGTACATCACTTTTAATAAACTCGGAACAGATGGCTGGCTGCGGTGTCAGAGATGATACGTATCAAAGTGCTCTGCACTCCCCTCCCAGACAACTCTGTCCTCGAGTCTCAAAATCCAGAGGGGTGAATCCTCACCTGCAGCCTGCTGGCAAAGTTCCCTCCACCTCAGGGGTGCTGTGCTTACTCATTGCAGCCATGGAGTCCTGCCAGGGATGTGCAGGTTTTCTGCTCCACGAGTCCTGTGGAAATGTGAATGAGGCTCCTGCTGGAATGCAGAGCCTGTAGTTAGATTAATCTTGCTGCACGAGAAGCAGCAAGAGATAATGTACAGACAGTTAAAAGTTTAGGTGTTCTTCTTTCTCCTCCATGGGAGCCGAATCCTGCTGACTGCAAACAGGAAAATCTCCTCTTAGTTCAGAAAGCTGTTGAGCCAAGCCTGCAGGACTGAAGTGAAATCCTGCTGAAACATTTGGTGTATCAAAATTGCTACTAAAACTCCTTATATGTTCACATTATCTCTTGACCAAAAAGGATAAGAATCACACATAAAATGGAAAAAATTTAGAAAATGCATGTTCAGTGCTTTCTTGGGTCTTTCCTTCCTAGTTCCCTCTAGAAAGAGGATTTTGTCTGAAGAGTAAACTGAGGCACTGGACGGTTATGTGTGTTGCAGTGGTCATGTGAGAAGGGAATAGCAAAGCTGAGCATAGAAACCAGGCCCCCAAGCTTTTATCTCAGGCTGAAATATTTTCCCCAGTTCCTCATGCCCATTACCTAACTCATAAGCACCTTTGTTAATGCTGGTTTCACCCAAAACATGCAATGAGTGGCCTGACTCCTTTCACACCTATTTGCTGCCAGGTGCTGCTGCCACCTGAGAGGCTGCTGGCAGTAGGTGTGGGAGCTGCTGGCTGGCAGGTGAACAGTGGCAAAGCCTGTGTGACTACTGGAAAGGAAAAATGAGCTGTGTGAATTGCTAGAAGGCAATAGAGAAGGCCACTTTCTGAAAGCAGGGAGATGAGTCAAGCAGGTCTTTCCCTGGACTGTCTCTAGGAAGGGAGAATATTTGTCCTGAGGAACGCAATTGCTCAGGTGTTTCTGGCAGCTGTTTCAAAGACCACAGAATTAGGTTAACAGACTGACTTCTAGGTATCTTTACCTTCTGCAGATCAAGCAATGTAAGCAGAGGCAAATGCAGATCTCATCCCATAAAATAAGTTATTCCTCATGCAAAATGCTGGAGATGAAGAATGTCTGGGATCTTGTGAGCAAAATTTCCTGTGTGACATCCTCATGAGGATAAGGGCTGGCACTAGGAAGCTGTGTTCTGTGCTTGTAGAAGGAAATCTGGCCTTGGTGCAGTCTAGCAGGAAGACAAGAGGGAATGAAATTCTAAGCAGAAAATGAAGATCTGTCCTGAGACTGCTTATGAATCATCTCCTTTTTAGCCAAAGCACAACAGAAAAGCATGTGGATACTCAGCAGAAAGGATGGCAGACTGACAATGGAATCTCCTAGAGAGGGTGATAAATGCGCAGCTCAAAAGCCCTGATCCAGGTTTCCCTTTACACTGCAAACCTCCAATGAAAGCTTGGATGAGCTATACTGGGTCTTGGCACCCACCATTCTGTAGGTTAGAGATGACACCTATGGCAGGCAAGCCTGCAAAGCACAACATCCTGAGCTCCACTTTAAAGCAGTTCAAAATTGTCTGGTGTTGGCTAGGATGGTATGAGGACATGGTGTTCAAGGAAAGTGCAGGATGAAATTGAGCTCTTTGGAATTAAAATCAAAAAACAGGGCTAGGGGTTTTTAAAAAAAACAAATGAATTGGTAGGAAGGGAGAAGGCAAATAAAATATCAGGCAGGGTATTCTGGAGAGGAGAAAAGAAAACACAGATAATAGGCATTGTTGAAAGAAACAGAGAGGTTTGAATGGTTCAGTAGCTCAGTGTGTGTGTATGACAGTCATTCACCAGCATCATCCCTTGGCTATCACACAACACCCCATAGTGCTGAGGATAACCACCAGCCTGTGCTTCCTGTTGCACTGCAATAGACCCCTCCTATAAATCTCTGTGCCCACTCATTTCTTGTTCAAAAGTAAAATATTATTGTGTATTAGAGAAGTAAAATGAAGACAATGGCAGTGTGATTGATATTGGGGTGGGGGCGGGAGGTAAAAAATACTTCATAAAACTTACTCCCTGCCAGCAAAATGGAGGCTTTTCTGCTGGATGAATGTCTGTCTTGGGAAGTTTTTTATTTAAAGCATCCATTTATCACTGTAGCAGGGACCATTGGCTGCAAGAACTCAGTGACTGCAAAACTAACTTTCCCATGAGTACAAACTCATCATTCAGCTCTAATGATCCAAAGAAAAGTTTCAAATTAATCCATACAAGAAAAACAGTGGTGTCACCCAGGATGTTGATAGGAATAGAAACACGATGGTCAAGGTCACCCCAGTGTTATGGAGGAGGTCTGTGTTTCCTTGCAGAGGCACCAACTATGTATCTAAGGCCTTCACACCAAAGCCCATTGCTCCTGCTGAAGCAAAGAGCCTGTCCCTGCATCATTCCAAAGTCCATGTGAATCCTACTCAATCAAGAGTGATTGAAATCCTTTCAAATCAAGAGTGATTGAAATCAAGAGTATGTGAGGGTTATGGTTTAACAAAAAAAAGAGATTAAATATGATGATAAGCTTCACATTATTCACCTGTTGATCTCTGCAATACTAGTCAACATATCCCAAGGTCATTTCTGGTGCTAAAGGGATGCTTCTAATATGAAAGATGAAAATAAAAATATCAATACCCCTCAAAAATGGGGAAGCACCTTCTCTTGTATGTGGGGCACAGAGTGGGTATCTGCCTCTGGGCTGAGTAACACAGCAGCTGGAATAGATGAGGCAAGTCTCCAGGCCACTTTTACTCACTGCCATAATTTCCTTGCTTTGTGGTGGCTTTATTTTACCCCTGAGGGTCAGACTTCTTTGAATTAGTTTGTTGGGTTGTTTCTTGTGCATGGGCGTGATACATAAAGATTTTCTCATCTCTGACTAAATAGAGGATAACAGCTTTGTTAGACAATTGAGTACTCTTCCAATCAAACAGCAACATGTCTCAGGGGAGCTTTCTTTAACCACAGAACACAAGCAGCTGCTGTAACTGTGCTGTTCTTGAGGCCCTCAGGAGCAATTGGGGCCACTGCTTTTCCTGAGAGCATCTTTGGTGCTCTCAGGAAGGAGTTCTGTGCTTGGATCCACAGTGTGGATGTCCAATAGGCCCTTCAGCTTACCCACCTCTTCCAATTAATGAAGCTGCTCTCAGAATATGTAGAATTCATTCCTTAGTCTAAGTCAAGGAATAAACCCCAGATGGTTGATATTTTGAAGCAATTGCATAAAATAAAATAAATAAAATAAAATAAAATATCTGGAGTGATCATGATATACAGGAATGTGTGAACAAAAGGTGAGGACTGAACTCCCAATTCTATTTGTGGCTATTGTACAATATATACCTGCTGTTTATAAAGGCTTAATAAAGAATTAATAGATGCAATAATCATTTTAAAAACATAGTAGACTGTGATCCAGATGGCTATAAACATACCAGTAAATCGTGGTAGAGATGGGCTTCAGCACAGTAATAAATAGGGCTGATCAAAATATGGAAAATGTTTCTGCAAAATATTTCAACAAACCAGAATGTTTTCAGTTCAAAGGGTCTGAAAAATTAATCCTTATATTAAAAAAAAACTAATAAAAAATATCCCCTTTAATTTCTGCTTTCATTCATTAAAAACACAGCCAAAATGGATGTTAACAATTTGTATAATCATCAAAACCCACATAAAACATACTGCTAGTCAGCTTCCAAAGAGGGAACTGCATTGCTCTCTGAGGCACTGGTCCTGCAAAGACTTTCAAGAGAAATTATTTGGGACACTTATTTCATTATTAGGATTGCACCTGTTTCTCCACATTTCACAACAAATTCAAAGCAAGTGAGAACCACATTACTGGGTCTCTAAAAGCATGGGGAACACCTCTGTGGCTTGGCAACAAGTAAATCAAGTTAAAAAGGAGCAGGTGGTGTTTGGAAGCCAAGGAAATCACACATCCTTGCAGGGAGGGCCAGAGGTACTTACCTTAAGAGCTCAGCTCTTGCAGGAGCTGAGAGCACCAATGCATGGCTCCCTCTGTCCTTGGACAAGTCAAGGCTGCACTTAAGCTGCTAAGGACAGAGGTGATGCAAAGCCAGTACAGGAAACAGGAGAGTCACTCCTGCATGTGAGCCACAGCAACCCACAGCACTACAGGCTGGGCACAGAGTGGCTGGAAAGCTGCCTGGTGGAAAAGGACCTGGGGGTGCCATTTGACAGCAGCTGAACATGAGCCAGCTGTGCCCAGCTGTGGCCAGGAAGGCCAATGGCATCCTGGCCTGTGCCAGCAGTAGTGTGGCCAGCAGGAGCAGGGCAGTGATCATCCCCCTGTATTTGCAGAATTCAGATTGATTTCCTTTCCTTACTTTTGTTGATTAACAACATTAAGTGATGTATTTTTCTTTTTTTTTTTTTAAGACATATCTGGTGCAGGTTCGTCCTTCTTACAGCTGTTATCCTCACTATTACCTTTACTCCTTGCCTAAATACACTTAAATCATATCCTTTCCTCTGGAGAATGCATCCCAACCTTAGGGGAGTAAGCTGGGTCTAGAATGTAATGCAAAACCCATGGGACAGGGTAAAAGTCTTCCTATTGATCCATATTTGGGTTCAGGCTCTCAATGGACATTTTACTTAGAAATGCAAATAGCACATTTTCTCCTTACATTTCCAGTTTCTCACTGTTTGAATCTGTCAAGCAGCTGCAATATTCCCCTCAGTACAGAAAATTACATACTCACTGCAGCTTTAAACACAAAGTGAGCATAGTACCCATTTATCTTCTCTGCCTGAGGGAAACCCTTCTATTTCTGCTCCTTTGGGATTCCATACAACAACAGTTGCCTCCAACATGGTATGGAACACATGGATTTCACAAGGATTTCACCATGGTTCTGGTTATCTAGCTGTCTTGATCAATCAAAAAGCTGTTGAGAGCCAGCAGGTCGTGCTTCAGTAAAAACTCAAAAAAAAAAATAACCAGAAAGAGAAGTATGGTCAATTGTTTTTCTCTTGTTTTGTTTTTTTTAATCCTCAGCAAAGTAGGAAGTGTGGTTTGGCCTGAAACATTCTCACAAGCACTTAGTAGTAGAGACTGAGTCTGAACTCAACTGAGTACAGAGAGGAGATCTCTACAAGGTCAGTGATGAATAGTGTTCCAAACCCTTTCCTCCAAACAGAGCAAACTGGGAGCTGCAGGACTTCTTCAGGATCCCCCAAATTTTCTTTGGGCTCATCCTACAACGTGGAGGAATTTGTCATGACTATTTTGTCTGCAGAGCATATGAATGAGGTGGGCTCAGCAGAGACTTTGCTGCATTTGAAGGTGCCTTGTGTTGCTGTCCCCTTGCCCTGCAGAAAGTAAAGGCTGCTCCCCAAGGACGGGCACTGCAAGCCCTACTCTCCTTTGAAGAAAAAGCATTGGTCAGGTAAGAAACCTGAGCTCTTGCAGGCTGAAAAAAAAGCCCAGTAACAGTAATTTAAGATTCTGTGGCTGTTCCTCAAGCTGCTCTGTGCTGATGCTCTCAAGCAATTTAATACCTGAAAGGCTACCTCCTCCTGTTCCTTGCTTAGTATAGAAGGAAAAGGCTTGCTGTGCCTGTAAAGAGAACATTCATTAACTAGCATTAACATGCAATTTGATGTTCAAAAACTGCCTTATCAATAGAACATCTGAGGTAGGAGCCATCTGCACTGCACAGGCTACCCAAAGCTCTGCTCAGCCTGTGCAGAGAACAGCCTGACCCAAACCAGGGTGAGTGGATAGAGGGAAGGGACCAAGGTGCCAACTGAGACCAACACAGTGGGAATTTTTTTCTTTGCCTTATCCACACTGAGTCATTTCCCTGACACAGGCTGGGGCAGCTCTCTACTACTGACTTACTGCTGGAGCATGTCTAAACCTCCAGAAATCCTCCCTGTCCTCTCCATAATGTCTTTTATGTGAGGGAATAATAGATCTTCAAAGATACTGATTCCTGAGACATCTATGTATGGCCATTCCTAAAATGTAAACCAGTTTTTTTAGGTATCCCCAGAAAGTTTCTGGGTCACTGAGGGAAGACTAAAAATATTCTAGTGACAATGCTCTAGTGAGAGCAGGATACCCCAGGATCTCTTTGCATTATGTTATAGGTAATTATATGCTGTAGGTAATTAACCTGTGGGACTCACTGGCTAGTAGCCAGGTTTAAAGGAGCCTCACGAGAACCAGATGACTGAGATTGTTTCTCTTGGAAAGGACATGAGGAAGAGAGAAATGTAAATATCATGAAAGCCTCACTGGACTAGGGAAGAGAAAAAATTTGTCTTTCCCAGGTTTTAGAATAGAAGAAGAGGTAATTTAAATATATCAGATGAGATAATTTTGCTGTGTTAAAGCAAACTGTGGCATTTAATGCCATAAAGCTGAGGAAGGTACCAAATTTGAGAAGAGACTCTCAGAGGGACAATTAAACTAGATATTTCTAATTAACACTAAAACATTGTGGAGCACTGTAAAATAAATATCAGGGCCATTGGTCAGCTTTTGGGAGACTTGGAAGCTGGGATTCAGCCTGGCACACGGGAAGGAAGAGGCCCTAATCCAACCGAGACCTTGTCCCTGCCTCTGGGGGAGGGCCCAGTGACTCCAGCTCCCTACTCCAAGCCAAAATAGCAACTGTTGTGTCCCTGTATATCTCCAGGTAGGTGGTCCCAGGGGTGGGGACAGCAATGCCCTGAAAGTCCTTAAGTCTGGCTTTTGGGACAGAAATATGTCAGCAGTACATGTGTGAATCCTCACATCTTGCTTTCATCCTTCTGCAAGAGTGGCAGGGAAGCAGGGCCTATGTTCTGTTGTCTTTTCATCTCTTTAAGTGCATTGTTTCCAGGGTGAGCAGAGATCAAAGAAAGCATCCAGAATGGGAATTGTTTATGTGTTTCATAATTCCAAACCTTGCTATTGTGGAGGCCGGGGGGGAAATGTTCTAATTACAATTGCTTTTTAATTAGGGATTTTGCCATTTCATCTCCATTAATTGGAAAAGTTGATACACACAAGTGCATCTATCTTCCATCTCAAAAACAACTCTTTACCATGCTCACAACATTTGAATTCTGGCCTTGTGGGTAGCCCAGGAAATCCAGTACCTCTGTGGCTCACTTGGTTTTCCCTGAGCAACTGGCCTGGAATGGACAGACAGATTGGGTGTATAAAGGAAGAGGAATAAAAGTGATTTCTACAAAACATACCAGGCAGTCAATATTGAGAATCTGGGCTGATGCTGGCTGAGGATCCATCTGTTGGCTGTGAGCTGCTGGCAGAGTAGAGGCTGTCTGATGGGCTAATGGACCCCCCAGAAGAAGAGTGCTCCTCCAGAGATCTTAGTCATTCTTGTCACTATTTTTTTCCCTTAACTCTTATGAGCCCTGTTAGTGCCTGCAGGTCAGTAAGCAGGACTGCCTGTCTCTACCTTCAGAGCAAAGTAAACAATATCAATTATGTTCTCATGAACATAAGACCAGTCTAGAACTTACAGAATTGTTTTGTCTTACTGAGTATATACATCAGCATCATATAAACATATAAACTGTCCCAAGTCAAATAAAACCATAGCCATAGGAACAATCAGTAATTTCCGGAGGAGACTGTTTGAGATCACTGTTCAGAAAGAACCTCTGTCTCCACATCTATTTGCAGATTCAGGGGGCTCAAGGGAATCAGTGAAGGTTTTGTGTAACTGCCAGGTAAACTGACTGTGACATTGGAGGGGTATGACATTTTCCAGATTGGTGTTTGAATAACGTTTAGAACAATTATGTTGAGACCCAAAAAGCTATTAGTAAGTGTGTCCAGATGGTATTCTGTGATCACTACAGAGAAGTCTCTTCTTCCAGCAGGAAACATATTCCATCTGCCCCAGAGAGAGCTGTGCATGCCAGGCAAGGAAGAAAATGGATAGGCAGAGCTAGCTACTGTCAGGTTTGGCAGAATGATGAGCTTTTTTATGGGGTGTAAGAAAACATTTCAACAGGAAAATAAATTAATTTCAGGTTGGTGCAAGGACAGTCTAGACTCAGAAAATCAAAGCAAGTCAACATCATTTTGCCTCTGACCTGAAAAAGAAGAGAGGAATGCCTTGGAGCAGCACAGATGAGTATTCACAGCAGCAATCTGAGCTTTGAAGCTTACTGCTATTTACAGGCAGACATGCAAGGCTTGTATGAGGGAACTGAGAGGGGAGTGTGACTGGCTAAGGCGGGAAAGAAGAAAAGGTGTGATTTTTGAGAAAGGGGGTTTTAATAGACTTTGCTAGCAATTTGGCAATGAGCTTACATTCAAGTTTTTCAGTCAAACAGTTATGGATTGATTTCATATACCAGAAGATAATTGTTGCCTGTTTTTTTCTTAGTGCCTTTTTGGTTAGGGTGTGGTATTAGCTGTGCCTTGGCTTCAAACCTTTTTGATACCTTCATGAAAATAACACTTCCCCTCTTTATGTGCCTCAATACCCGGACCTGTAAAATCACAGCTGTTTGAAATGCAGTGCCAGTGTTTCCAAGCACAGAAAGGGAGTGACTTCTTAGCCCTGTTCCAGCCAAGAAATTAGACAACAAAACTCTCAGAGTAACTGACAAACACAAGATCCTTTGGTTTTCTTTCCTGAATTCTGGAATAAAGTAAAAAAAAATATTTTACTCTTGAGAATAGCACTTAAGCCACATAATCTTCCAATCAAATGACCTTATGCATAGAAAGATCTTATATCAATATGGCTTTTAGGCTGACCCTCTTGTTCCCTTGGCTCAGAGCATGGATAATGCAACAGTGCTCGGTGGCTGCTTCCATCCATCCAGACATTGTCATCTTCTCAAATCACTTTCAGGATGGGAAGGCAAATATCTCTTTGTCCATCTGCACATGTTATGTTGGTGACTGCAGGCAGGTCATGGTATATGGCTCTCCACAGTCCCACCACACTTCATGTATGTGAAATTGTGTAGCTATAAGGAAAATCAGAATTGTTCTCGATAGACATCCACAGCTTTTTTTATAAGGCTGAAAGTGGTCAGAAATGTCCATCTTCACTAATTTGCCACCCATTGAAGATCTACTCTTGTTTTCCATATACTAAAACACAAACTACTTTAGAGACTCACAGACCTGCTCTTCCCTTGGAGTCTGCTTCAGGCATTGCCTTTCTCTGAGTGGCAGAATACCTTTCACTTTTTTATTAGATCACTATTGCTCTTTTGACATAAATCTTTCCCTGGCATGCTGCACTGTGACAGTTCCTAATATAGCTGTGCCTAATGAGACAAATTCCAATAGCAGAAGTACTGATTGCTGGATTAACAGTTTCATATCAATTTTTCTGGGACAAGAAATAGAAAAATTCATCATCCATCATATGCTATTACAGTGGGAGTATGCATGCTATACCTGGAAAGCATTCAGTTTGTCCTTTGCAATGAACTTAATGGATGCAAGACCACATCTTGACAAAGTGAAGAAAAAAAAATTAGCTATGGGCACTACATATCCTGTTAAATTTCTCAAAATGAAGCCCCAGAGAAGAAAAAGACTTCATGTAAGAAACTGGATTAGAACTGAGATAATTTATTGCCCTAATAAGATCAGCATTTTTATGTAAGCACAAGTAAATATTGACTAGGAAAACATAGCCTGACTAGCAGATCAATCTGTTTCTCACTTAGGAATATATAGGAATTTACAAGCTCAATAATGTTCAGTTTTTCAGACTCAGAGACTTAAATGCTGTGGTGTGTCCTGAATGAGGGATAGGCTATTGTATATGGCCCCCATTCCCCCTCCTCAGTAAATAATTCAACAATAGACACACACCCTGAAAAACAAAAAAAAAGAAAAAGAAAAAGAAAAAGAAAAAAAACCCCCAAACCTAACAACACAATAACCAAAAAGAAAGGATATTTCTTATTCCTGGAGGTTCCCCATGGAACAAGAACTGTCATGGATGTTAATTTCATAGACTTACAAACATTTAACCATCCATCACTACCATCCACAAAGCACTGTTCAGAAGATCAATTTATTTCTATCTTTTCTCTGCATTTAACTAGAAAATGCAACAGACAAGAGGAGCTTTGATTTTGTATGAATGGCCTTTTGCAATCCAAATGTGCCTTTTGAAGCATGCATTTAAATCAGATAGATATTAGAGGACATTTGGGAACACATTTCCACGTGCACCTGGAAAGAGAAAGAGAAAATGATGGTGCAGTCTGTACTGCCTAATCTCATAGAAACATTCTTGTCATCTTAGACAAGATGACAAGTGATGACCTTTTAGTTTCTCCCTAATTCCTTGAGTGCAGAACTCTCCAGTGAGCAGAGTGAGGCAGGGTGGGGAAGAAAGATGGCACATTTTTCTGAATTTTGTTTTCTAGTCTAAGTGCCTGCATTTTGTGACCTTTGAAATTGTTTGAGGAATAGAATGGAGTGGCAGAGCAAGAGTAGCTCTTGTCCTAAAGAAGCATCAGAGTCACTTTAAACAAAGAATCCAGCTGGCTGACCTGACAGATGCTCCATCCAAAGAACAGAGAGGCATTTTTTCAAAAGCATGGAAATACCTGTGACTAAGAGTATTACACAATTAGTTGTTTCCTCTCTCTGCCTTGTCAATGCAAACTGGCAGCCAGATAATCTTGGTTACCTCAACTTTGGAGTGTAGGGCATTGCTAAAGAGTGTTATAAAAAATTGAACAAAGGGTAGCAACCTATTAAAATTTTGTTTGTAGAGTCACAGATGGACAGTAGATGCACCAGCCTTTGATCTTTAACCCAAATAATATCCTGCTAACAAACCTTTCATAGAACTGCTGTGACTTACCATGTCCATTGGCAAGCCCTTTTCATGGTGACCAATTACCTGGAGTGGAGACCTTTAAAAGGCATCTAAAAATTGCAGCACGTGTCCTAAACTTCCATGATCAGTGAAAGACAAGGGGGCCCTGAGAGGGCAAAACCATCTACAGATGGCACTGCTGGCTGGGACACACGAGGTGCCTCACGTTTGGCTACAGGTACATAGAGAGAGGGCACTTGTGCAGACGTGCTGCAGATTGCCAGTGTCGGCTGAGGTGCTGGAAAAGCGGTATCCTGGAAACACACCTCACAGCCTTCCTGTGCCTGCAGAGCCTGAGAAGATGGAGCAACCGGAGCCCGACACCTTTGCATGGGCAGCCGGGGAGCTCGGGGCTCCTCCGACACCCGGCGAGTGATGGAGGCTGATGGGAAGCCTGTGTGTGAGGGGAGGGGGCAGAGGAGGAGGTGGCTTCCTCCTGACGCCATTTCCGAGGGCTGAGATATATAAATGAGCCGGTTGCTGCAGTGCCCCATCTGGGATCTTCAGCCAGGGCACTGGCGTAGATACACAAGCTCCGTGCTGGTCTCCCCCCGGCACCTCGCCTGGAGCCCCCACGCCACGACAGTCTCGGCCTCTGCCCCTTTCTCCCTGCCTCCATCCCACCAGAACCATGAGCCGGCCAGAACTGCTCGCCGTCCTCCTCCTGGCCGTGCCGGGTAAGTGGGGCTGGGATGGGTCTGTGTCCCCCTGGGTCCCCCGGCAGCGCTGCGCCCGCCGGCCCCTCTCCGCCCGCGCCTCCAGCACCGCGGACAGGGACGGCCCGGCCCCTTCAGCACCGCGGACAGCGGCCGCCGCAAGGTCACCGCCGAGCTCCGCACGGGCCCTGCAGCCTAGACACCTTCCCTTCCCTTCCCTTCCCTTCCCTTCCCTTCCCTTCCCTTCCCTTCCCTTCCCGAGAGGCACAGTGCACACATCCAGCTGCTGCACCCAGGGACCACTTCCATCAGAGAGAGATGCCCCTCTTCTCTACTCCCATTTTTGCAGAATAGTGTTTCTCTGCTTGTCTTCCAGATGAGATGAATAACAAGTTCTCTTCTTTCCCCCCCCCCCTTACCTTATAGCTGTGTCTCTTCCTGTGACAAATGACATGAATAAAGGCGACACTAAGGTAAGGATGAGCCTGCAGTGGAAGGGTCAAATAAAGAGAAAGGATGGGATGTTTCACCTCCACCTAGGTGGCTGGTCTGGGGCTGCTCCCACTGAAATACCCTGTAGAAAGTGCCAGGAATTTGCATGAGAACCCTCAAACAGGATCCATCTCTGCTCCCTTCCTAACAGAATCTACCCTTTGTGCATCCGCTTCTGGGCAGCCAAGGAAGTCCCTCAGGATGTGGCAGAGGGATCAGGCAAGCTTGTTTAAAGAGGAGATGGAGGCTGGGTATAACGCTCCTTTGTCCTCCTATTTTCAGCTTTTCAAAGCTCCCAACAGGAGGTGACTCAAGGGAGAGTGGGGGGAGATGTGATTCAGAAACTGTGTGTGTTTGGGGGTGTATACATCTGAGTTTGTATGTGTGCTACTTAAATATGCATGCTCTGGAAAAATAGGCAACTGGTACTCTCAGCTTGCTAATCCATCCTCAGCTCCTGCTCAGCCTGTCTGGGTGGCTACGAGCAGAATGTAGTGCAGGACTTGGCTGACCTCTCCAGCCCTCCTTTACAGGCTTCTGTGCACATATCTGTGTCACACCCTCCAACATTTATAGCTGCACTTCACAAATGTGCACTCCCAACAGCCTTTTGGCATCTAAATGCTTGGACTGGAGGGTTTGCCTGTGTTTATCTATGTCAGACACGACTCCCTGACCTCCCCACCCTTCCCCATCTTTCATGTGAGCTGATCTCTTGGCTGCCCAAATTAAAATTTCTTTGAAAATTCATGTCCATAAAGGAAACTCCAGCCTTTTCCCTTTTTACTTCTTGTATTGCTTTGTTTTATGAAATCTTCCAGCCACATAATGTTTTTCCCTGGGCAGCAGCAGAGGAGGGCACACTGCTGCCAGTCTCACCACAGGCTCCATTGCAGGTTACCTGCAGGATGTGTGCCACGGGCAACACCTCCCTGCGTCCTGGGAGACGTGCCTGGGCCTGGAGAAGGGTTGCTTTGTTAAGACTTTTAGCCTGCTTAGCCCTTGCTGGGACTGAGCCATGAGCTGTGAGACACTGGGTGCCTTCCTCAGGTTGTGTGCTGCTGAGGAAGGGGACTCGGGACAGGCACTTACCCCCTCAACTTTGCACACCAGAATGGGTATCTGATGGGACAACCCATTAATCACATCATTTTCCTTGTGAGGTCCATGCCCCAATATATTCTATGTGTAAAAAATAGCATTTTTGTGGCAGTTGGTGTGACTCTATGGAAAGGCTTCCACCAAGGAAGGACTTTCCCAAGACTGCCCCCCTTCCCTGGGTATTACACTGACACAGGCTCTAGCTGAGAGCAAAATCAGCTGCCTGATTGAATTTACTGCAATTGGAGGAGGCCTTTAGGGCTTTCCTGCTTTCACCATCCTCTGAGACACAGCATTTCAGGGAAGGAATTCCTGGTCTTATGGAACAGATTAGGGCAAGGATATCATCACATGAATAAAGCAATGAGCACTGCAGCTCTTTCTACACACCATGCTCTGTGCCACCAGCATTTGTGGGTGTCTCAGGGCTGTGTAATTGCTAATCAGCACCTGCAGGCCTTTCCTGGGCAGCTCATCAGACTTTCCATAGGGAGGTGAACAAGACCAAAGCATTTACAATGTACCTGGTGTTTGCCCACTCATGTGCTTGAAGAACACTATTTCTCACAACCATACATTTTAAGAGAGTATAGCTGAGCTCAAATATAGAGAAGTCTGTCCTTGCAAGGGCACAACCCTTTGGAGATTTCTGCGTAGTGACATTGTGAGCTGCTCTTAAGGATCTAGTTACATGCTCATGGTTAGATGATAGTTGTGGCAAAATTCCAGTCTGAGTTTCTGCACTGGATTAATTACATTCATTTGGAAAGGATCTCCTCCATTTCCTGATGCAGCCTGTTGTTTCATGACCTTGTGAAGTCTCACTTTGCAAGATCTCCTCTAACAAAAAGACAAGGGGAGTGTTGTGGGATGACTGCACTCTTCATTTCATTACCTTACTAAACTCCTCCACAGAGTTGAATGTACTTCTGTGGTGAGTGATGTGTCTCTTTGTGCTCAAAGACCTCAGATAAGCTTAGAAGTCTTGAAAAAAATGAATAGAATATTTTATTGAACCAGAGTCTTACTTCTCATGCTGAGAAACTCTTTATTTCTGAAGCTGCATCAAATACTGCTATAATAAGTGGGTCCAGAGGTTGGGAAACATGAGAGGGAAATAGCAGAATCTGGGCTTTTTTTTTTCTATTTAGAATGCCTGAAACTCATCTAAAATCAGTATTAATGGATTTCTGGTGATATAGGAGAATGATACGAGGGAAATTCCCCTGCTTTCTTTTTTTTTTTTTTTAATCTTTCCTGTAGCATTTTTAATCCATTAGGAAATTCCCTCAAACTGTGTAAGGCATAGAGTTCAGCATTTTATGGCTGTGATCTGCAAAAGCAGTATTCTCTCCTTACACAGGGTGAGAATTTTCCCATTCCAGCTGTCCAGTGAATATATCCAAGTGCTTGAATGAACAGCATTGTGGATGACTGGGGACTGCTGACTTGTGTTTAATTTCTACTGCAGCCACAGTGCTCTGCTCTCCTGAGAATGGTACATTGTGAGGGAGGTCAGGGCTCTCAGGGCTGCCTACTGAAATCATCAGGAGAAAGAGGCTCAGTAGCGAATTTTTTGCCTCCAAAGCTTAACTTACATTCTTTTTTTCAATTTAGCCTCTCTTTTTTTTTTCCACAGCCAATTGTGAGCCCTGCATTCTTCCTAGATTCCTTAATAAATAATGTTCCTTTTGAACTAAGCAGCCTAATTCCTACAGCACCAGACTGTAATGAATGCTTCTGTCCTGTGTGATCATCGGGGTCTACATGACCACACACTAAGGCTCCCAGTAGTAGTCTTGGCATGGCAAGGACACCTGCAATCTCAGTGCAGGTGGCAAATTAGATAAATAATGCTCCTGGTTTTATACCAACAAAAAGGGCTGCTGGAAAGGGTGGGCCCAGAGTTCATCCTGTCTGAGAAGCTGTGTCAGAACTTTGCTTTCAGATGAACTGCCATCATGTAGAGCTCTTCCAGTCTATGATAGATTGCTTGAACACTCAAAGCACAAGATCAAACACTTCTCCAAAGTATCTTGTCCTTTCTAGGGTCTGAGAGCAGTTTTTCTCATTTATGTTTGAAGTAGTTTGCCTCACCTCACTTTCCATGCCTGGCTTCAATCCAACTATGATGTCTTTCCTAGGGTTTGAAGAGCTTTTAAGATTTCAAGGTCATCTATGAACAGCTATGACCACTTTTTGCTCTCTACAACCTCCCACTGAGTCCTTTTATGAGATGCAGGTTGAGATATATTGAATTAAAAGAGGATGATTTTGAATTTTCTGTGTATATATTCAGATACCCTTTACCCTCCAGATGTGCTCAGACTCTGGGATGGTCTGAAGCCATGCAATCCTCAGCTGAATTGTGTTTCATGTGGAAGAAGCTCTTTCTATTGTCATGTGTAATTTACTCACTTCTCAGTTGCAGGAAGTACCTTCTGTTCCTGTGTTAGGGAAAACAGGAACTGAACATTCAGTTCTGGCTTGACCAGAAAAGCAAGATCTGTGCCATCATCTGCTGTACTTTAGCCTTGGTAATAAGTAGGAGAAAAAGACAAAAACCCAGTTCTTTAATTAGTATTTTTGTCTCTTTCTAGGTGATGAAGTGCATTGTAGAGGTCATCTCTGATACTTTATCTAAGCCAAACCCCCTGCCGATCAGCGAGGAATGTCTCGAAACTCTCAGAGGAGGTACTGCCTCAGACTTGGCTGGGTATCAGCAAAAGCAAATCTGATGAGCAGGGGCTGGTCCTGCCCTGACCAACTGAGCCCTGGCCTCTGGACCACTATCAAGGGGTCCCTGACATGTTCGCCTTCCTCTTCCACTGGGCTGTACTGGGCCCCAGGGGCAGGGATGGAGCCACTGCTTGTCCCAGGCCATGTCTTGAGCTGGCACTGTGGCCACGGGGGTGCTGGGTGACATCAAACTGCCTGGTTGTCATAGGACCTTGCTGTCATCTAGTCACACAGTTAAGAGATGTGAGAGCAAATCAGGCCAAGAGAGAGAAAAGAGCAAATGAAAGAGTTGCATTTGGGGTTCTATTTCATTTCCTGGGGCTGGGGGGAGGTTTGCTTTGACTACTTTCTGTACTAAGTCTTCCCTGTTGCAGATGAACGAATTATTTCTATCCTTCGCCACCAAAACTTATTGAAGGAACTTCAGGAAATTGCTGCTCAAGGTACAGTGCCAGTATATTTTTTGGGAATGTAACTATAGGGAAGAATGTTTTCTTCTATTTTAGTCCCTTATAGAGTTTTATTGCTTGTTAGGTTTTGTGTTTGTTTTTTTATCTTATATTGAGATCACATAAATACGCTCCAGGAAATGTAGTTCCAAGATTTTCAGCAGAGATTGTGTGAGTGGGGACAGGAATTTTGTTTATAACAACTTCACTATGTATCTGATAATTTCCATAGCTATCAGTGTAACTTGGTGGTGATGTAGAGTCTAGACATTTTGTGGTGGGAGAACTCTAAAAGGAAACAGTGTAATTTAATTCAATAAATAATCACCAGCTCCCAAACTAGAATTAAAGGCAATAAAACCTCTGCTGTCTGTGCAGCTGGAGTCTAGCACTAAAGCCAGTTGTGGCAGCAGGGAAGTCCCACTGAACAGTGAGTAAGACTTGCACCTAAAAAACCTCAGTGAAAATATTCTTGAGCTAATGGGTATTTTTTTATGGCTTCCTTAACTCAAATGCAGGTTTCTTTGGTTTGGAGAGGTGCAGGCTGCTCACCACTGGCCAATGTGGGAGCAGCAGCAGCACCATGGAGCTGTACCAAGGGGTGTTGAGGGAAAAAGGGGACATTCTCAGGTGCCCAGTTGCCCAGAGCTAACATGCAGATCCCAGGCAAGGCTGCTTCAGATCCCTCTGTCTGGGTGAGGCTGCAACAGGGCTCTCCCCAGGCTGCAGGGAGAGCACCTGTCTGTCCCTACTCCTTCTCCATGGGGTAACCAGGGGGCAGCTGGGCACACCAGAATGACTGGGCATCCCTGTGCCCTGCTCCTGTGTAGTAAGTCTGCCAGAGATGGCTGGAAGGCAGTGCCACCAGAATGCTTTCAGAGCAAGGAAGACACAGGCAACAGAGAGAAGGGAGAGGAAAAATTCAGGAAGTCAGTTGGGAGTCTAATGCAGCTCCCAAAGCCATGTTTTAGTCACTACCCAAATGGTGGAGGGGCCAGATGCTCAGTGACTTCAGATGGACTCCACGGATGTCCTGGTGATCCAGAAGAAAGAACACATGGTCTCTTCAGTATTCTGGGATGTAACTGCCCAGGCACACCAAGGATTTGAGGAGGAGCACTCAGATATCAGACAGGCTGTGCCACTCAGCATGAAGTCCATGAGAAGGGACTTGTTTCATGGAGGTGCACCTTGCCCCACCCTTTCCTCAGCCTGAGCCCATCACACCACTTAGTCCCAGGGTAACATGAGATCCAATCTACAGATCACAGAGATGGGGGGTGGAACAGTCTTGTAGACCAAGGGAAAAGTAAAGGTGTTAATCTTGGTGTCCTCTGTGCTGGCGCAGCTGGTCCTGCTCAGGCTGGAGAGCCCACATCATCCAGTTCTGGGCCAGGGGATTGGGCTGGCAGCACTGGCTCTTGTCCTTGCATTAAGGCATAGAAGCAAGGCATGAGCTGGTTTAGACAGGGCTTGTTTGGCCTGCAGATCCCATTGCTGGTTGCCAGGACAGCTGCAGCCTGACTTCCAGCTCATGCTGCTTTCAGACACCTCTCTCTAGGGTGTTGTACTTTTCTAGCAGGCTCCACAATCCCAGAGCTAACATGTGGGGCCTTGGAGCCCCAGACTACCCCGGCAGTGGGAATGAATGCTTCTTCTTCTTCCCAGTAGCCAGGGGAGAGGGGCCCCCACAACCAGGCTGGAGGATACTGGAGCTCTCAGTGCTCACCTCAACAGAGGTATATAGGCAGAATCTGGCAGGAGGCAATTTTTATCTTTCAATGCTCTGGTGATGAAGTCTTTTGTTGCCCCCAGTGTGCTGCAGTTCAGCACCTCTTATTCTCTAGATCTCCATCAATATTAGTTTTCCTAGCAACCCTGCTTCTCTATTTAGAGATCATTTTCTATCCTGCAGATGATGTTTTTGATTGTGGTTTTGTTACTGCAGTTGATTCACATACCCTCCAGTCTCACACCTCCCAGCTCCCAGGTAGATTTTCCCACTGTAGCAAATATAGAGGGCACAGAACTATTTTCCTACCTCTGCTTCCTGAAACACAGAAAGGACTCTTGCCTTTCCCTACTTTTTGTAACTTGACACAGGTGCCAATGAGAGAACTCAGCAGCAGAAGAAAAATAGCGGCTTTGAAGATGAACTTTCCGAAGTCCTTGAAAGTCAGAACGACAAGAACAAGCAGAGAGGTCAGTGTCAGCCTCCACCCCCAGGAAATCCAGGTCAGGCTGTAAACAAAGATCTTTTTTCGAACAGCCTTGATATCTCCATCTGCTTCTCTTCCAGGCATCTTCTTTGATGCTGGTGCTGACACACAGAACCAACCTGGTGTGTTTGCTTTGCTCTTATTTACCAGTTCAAACAACACATGGTTTCTGAGTTATAGCAACTGGTGATGGTCAAGTTACCAAAGTGATGCTGACTTTTGCACCCTGCTGCTGACACTTTCACTCATGTATAACACTTAAAATGAGTCACAGCCAGGGAAATCCCACACTGAAAGAGTCAGTGATACAGGCAAGGGTGATCAGATTTTTTCCTGTCACTCTTGTTTCCAGGCATCTATGATATTAAGTAATGAGTCTCTGAAGAGAAAATTGAAACACACAAAGTGCCCACACCCACTCACCCCCACAAAACACCTGTATCTTGGAAAGATCACCTTCAGCTGGGATTTCCCCTTGTCAGTGTTTCTCTTACTACAAACAGCCAGTTTAGCAGAAAGGAGGGGTTGGCCCCTACCCTCTTCCTTGTCAGGAAGACACAATGCCAGGGTGGGGAGATGTGACTCCTTCTCCAGCAGCAGCTGGGTGCCCACAGAGGGTCTCACACAGCTCTGGGGCACATGGCTGGCCCACAGCAGCACAGCACTGCCGTGACACCAGTGCAAAACATCTTAGAGCAATGAGTGACAGCCCTAGAGGCTGCTGCTGCTGCAGCCAGCACTGCCAAAATCCAGCAGGTAGGATGGTGGCACTGCATCTCCCTACTGCCAAGATACACCTGAAACTCTTGCTTTGGCAGCATGGAGACAGAGGAAGATGAAGTGAAGATGAAATGTGGCACATGGGCTATCCAGGACCACTGACAGTCTGCTAACACCAGCACAGTGTCACTGGTGGCCACCAGGCTTGTGTGACCAGCTCTCTGCATCCCCTCATCCTGGCACTTACCTTGTGCCCTCCTTGGGGCTCAGGCCTGCCTGGGGCTGCACTTACCTTTCCATATCTCTCTGTCTTTTAAACTCCCATATTTTCTTTTGCAAAGTGTTTTCTCTGGCAAATAGTGTTAAAAGAAGCCAGTTTCCCGTGAGCAAGAGCAAATACTTAGCCCACATTAAGCTCGTGCTGAGTAGTTCCTTTTCAGAAGCAGAGGCACCCCTCCTCCCTCCAGCACCCTGTGAACAGGGCTGGCTGCCTCTTCGGCCTTGTGGGAGAAATAAGGATGTGATGTGAGTGCAACACTCAGAGCAGGGAAAGCTGTGCAAGTGCCTTATTACACTCCTAAATAATTTCATTTTTACATGCAGTCTGATTTCATGCAGGGTGAGTTCGTGGCTGGCATCTCAAGAGATGGTGATGAGGACTGTGCTGCAGCAAAACACTTCAGCATATGTTTAACTTCAGCCTTGCAAGTCTCTCCAGGAGCACAGGCACCAGAGATCGCTGCCTTGCTTGAATGCAAACATATGCTGAAGTGACTTGCAAAAGGATCCATGGGCTGGTTAAGCAGATTGCTGAGTGGGGCTCAAGCTCCATAAGAAATGCTTGGCCTTTGCTGGTGGTGAAATGAGCTCTCAGCAGAGGTGCTTCTTCTCATTTCTCCCTCTGTAGATGCAGCAGGGGAGCGTCCTGAAGAGGAGCAGCCCACAGGGTCCCTGGCTGAGCTGGCAGCACAGAAACCCCAGCAAAATGAAGACTCGAGAGAGGAGGGAAAAAACAGCCTGGAGGAGAGGGAGCCCAGGCCACGGGATATCGACCCTGTTGAGAAAGAGGACCAGGAGGAAGCTGAGAGTAATTACATCAGGGATACAGAGGATACCCATCGAAACAAAGTTCTGAACAACCACATTGGCAAAAATTTCAGTGAGGACGAGCAGCACCAGCAAGGGGATGAAGAAGAGGAGCCCAGAGGCTCCAGGGACAGCCTGGAGCTTGAGGATGAGGGAGAAGAACCATCCAGGCAGGTCCAGGAGCACAGCAAGGAGGTAGCAGGGGAGCATGTGGAGCAGGAGGATGACGGAGATGAAGCTGCAGAGGAGGACCCTACTGAAGCAGAGAGGTCACTCGATTTGGCTGAGGAGGATGAGGAGGCTGAGGAGATGCAGAGAGGTGACAGTATGTATCTCAGATTGCATTGATCCTTTCTGGGGTGAGCTGAGAGCACTGAGACAGATGGGTTAGAAACTTCAAAGCCAAAAAAATTGAGGCAGTTGCTTACTGGATTTGCAGAAACACACCAGCCAGCAGCCACCCAGACCGCACCACAAACATCTGACACATGGGCTTGTTCACAGCAGGTAGCACAGGCCCTGCAGCTGCCTTGCTGCTCAGCTCTCATAGCTCCTGGGGACAACTAATTCATCTTCCCTGAGCTGCCTACAGTGGTTTTGACTGCTGCCTTCAAGCCCCATTACTGACACGTCAACATGAGAGTGGGTATTTCCAGAACCCTGGGAAAGCAGGCCTAAGTCAAGAAATACATCTGGCACCACCACTGAAGGCTCAGTTCAAAGGTGGACCTTAAACAGGTTAACAGTTGTGTTCACTACTTTGTTTAATGCTCTTTCAGATAATGATGATGAGCTGGGATTTGGAAAAGATGTACGGAGCTCTGAAGAGGAGGAGGAAGAGGAGGAGGAAGAGCAACCCCGGGCACTGAGAGGAGGAAGGCATCGCCTGGAGGATGAGGAGATGCAGGGAGAAGAGGATACCTTTCAGCCCAGGGATGCCAAAAGTGATGAAATGGAGGAGGAGTCCTCCAGGGAGTGGGAAGACACCAAGAGGTGGAACAAAATGGATGAGCTGGCCAAGCAGCTGACATCAAAGAAGCGCATGGAGGAAAATGACAGTGAGGAAGACCCAGACAGGTCCATGAAAAAGACATTTAGGTCCCGCAAGTATTCCTTCAGTAGTCCAGAGGAATATGTGAGAAGGTCATGGAAGCGTCACTCAAAGGAGGACAGCAGTGAAGGAGGTTTTCCGCTTGCTCCCATGCCTGAAGAGAAGAAGGATGAGGAAGGCAGCGCTAACAGGAGAACAGAGGTTGGTGTACCTAGGCTTAATAATAAATCCCACCCAATTATCCAAACTACATTTGGAGATGTGGATGGTATACTGGCATTAACGTAGACAGCAGTGGTCCTCTGTGACATTAAGTTGATACTTAGTGAACTTCTAGTTATTCAGCTTCAGGTATTACTGAAGTTTTCAGCTGGCTGTGCCTTTGGTTTTTATCCTTGTTTTAGTGACTAGTGCAAAAGCATTCCCTGCCCCCCAGAGTCATGTCTCCAGTGCCAGGACTTCTGCACTGGCCTGTGCTAGACTTAGTAACCAGAGCTGTAACTGGAGCCTAGGGGTTGTCTTTGTGTCCCAAAGCCCTCCCAAATCTAAAGGAATGCTTTCCCTTTCTCAGGGATGGAGTGAGTAATGTCAGACCTCCTACAGAGATAAATCAGGGGTGCAGCTGTGGTGAGAGACCTGAGACATTGGAGTGAAAATGGTTGACAGATACAGAAATACATCTGAGCCAGGCTTCCACAGTCAGAGATCTCCTTCCCTGATACCTTGTGTGGTGCTACATAATAGCTCAGCACATCCCCAGCAGCCAGGAACTGCTGGTGAGTTTACCTTTGTGCTGAGGCCCAGCTCCAGGCAAAATTGACTGAGGGTAATGCAGGGGGCTGGGCTTGGACTTTGTAGGCCTGGGATAGGCCATGATCAGGTGCCTGGGAACAGGCTGGGGCAGCAGGTGAGTGAACCCAGTTCGCTCACTTGCCTCAGTTATACATCAAGCCATTGGCCAAAAATTGCCCATCAGCATCCCCGCCATGAGAGCATCTCCAGTTGTGTCGGTTCAAAGCAAAGCCAAAGGTCTCAGCTCGAAGCAGGGATGCAGTGGGGTGGGCTGTCCCATCTGCCTCCCACCACTGTTTGCTCACATCCCACATCTCTCCCCCAGGGAGTCTGCTCCTCACCTGCCCCTGCAATTGGCTCTGGGCTGCACCTTGTCTGCGAGGCAGCAGACTCAGTCTCCAAATGGGGATTGGAAAGAGGTTGCTGAGGCTGCAAAACAGATGTGTTTACAGCTGCAACAAGACTTTTTTTTTTGGTTGGCTTTTTAAACTAGATTGGGGCCTCTGGGAGTCAGTGAAGAAGGCCAGGCACACAGCAGTGAGGGAAGGCACAGGCTCTGGCTGCTGTCTTGTCCCCTCTTCATTTCTGGGCCATGGGGCTGTGTGGCTTGGCCAGTGAGGCCAGCATGGGCAGCTTGAGCCTTTGAACTGATGGCTTCCTCAGTCACTATTTTCCCAGGAAAAGTATCTTCTGCTAGTGGAGGTGCAAGCAAAGGGGTCCCTGGCCCAGGGAGGGGAGAGGGGACACCACTGTTCACTGCATGGGCAGGGCACATGCTGCACTTCCCGTGGGTGGCAGGCAGCAATGCCCATCCTGGTTTGACGCCACTGACTCTGTTTGGCAGAGCCTGCTCCAGCCCCAAGTTCTGGGGGCACAGCCCTGGGGCTGTGTTCTGGGGGCTGCCTTGGCAGGGCACGGGCGAAGGACGGCAGCTGCCATGTCTTGTCCCCATCACTAGCACCAGTAATTAAACATTAGGGCAGAAGTAATCAGTGCTGTGTACACTCATCTGTCCAGAGGGACAAATGAGGGGATGGGGCAGGACAAGGCTGTGCTCACGCCCTGGGCAAGGCTCTCTGGAGCTCTGGGGGGGTGAAGGCAGCCCACCTGTGGCCACTGACACGTCCTGGGTTTTTGTTGCAGGACCAGGAGCTGGAGAGCCTGGCTGCCATCGAGGCCGAGCTGGAGCGTGTTGCCCACAAGCTGCACGAGCTGAGGCGAGGCTGAGGCCCAGCTCCCCCCGTGCCGGCGAAAGCAGCGCCGCCACCCTCCTCCCTCCCACCGCGTGTTCATTTCCTGACCTAAGAGCAATTAAGCCGAGCAGAAGCACCGTGCCTAGGAACCGACCTCGCTAGCGCCCAGGCCTGCCTCCCTCGCCATAGTGTTGTGCCCATCGCCGCTGCCTCACCTCACGCTCCCCTCTCCACACGGATGCCCACACGCCCGGCAGGGCGCCCGTGGGTGCCAAGTGCAACCTACATGTGTATTTTCTGTCTGGGTGGGGTTTTCTCCCTCTTTTTTTTAAAAGACAGGACAGCTTTCTAGAAAGTTCTTTCACCGGTAGTTTCACTGGGTAAAAAACTGCAATAACTTGTTATCTTTTGATTAAAAGCTGAAAACTCTGACTGTAATATATTCTATATAAAAAAATTTATCTAAGGAAAAATAAAACCGCAGTGGGTTCCTTCCTTTGTTTTGGCAGCTTCAGTGTCGATTATGAGCGTGCTGCAGGGCCTGTAGTCTCCTGCAAAGAGTGGGGGAATGGAGAGCTCCCCTCACCCCAGACACACGGTGATGATGGTGCTTCCCTCCTTACCCAGCTCCAGGGCTGCTGCCCTCTGGGGCCTGGCACTGGGGACACTTCCCTGTGTTCCCAAACACTGAGGGGCTCTCCCTGCCCACCCGGGGGCCACTGGGTGGCTCAGTCCCGGCACTGCGTGTCCTGGGTGCTTCAGTGACACTGCGGTCACATCTGAGGCTCATCGATGAACACTGTTAAAAGTTTAAACGCTGGGGCAATCCTTGACCAAGTCAAGCCATGTGGACAACGCAGGAGTAGATTAGAAAGAGGTAACAAAGAGGCCAGTCAGGAGGAGAACTACTGGTCTGTTCTCCCCAGAGGTGAAGGACTATCCTGAGGAGATGGCCCTCTGTGCACTGGCTCACAGGAGCCAGCTGGCACTGTGTTTACAGGCAGAACCTTTCCATCCTTTGGGCTCCAGACCATGGGACAGCTGGAGGACCAAGGGGTGCCTGGGTTAGGGAAGCTGGCCCCAAAATCTCTGAGCACTGATCATAGTTTAGATATTCTATGTGCATTGGCAGGAGATGGAAAGATCCACCCACTGCCAGGGCTGTATTCAAGACCCCCCAGTCTGAAGCTCAGTTCTCTCCCATCACCTGCAGCCCACAGAACAGTGGAGATGCTCCGAGAATGGCTGCCAGGCTTTGAACTTGACTTATTTCTTTATTCTGCAAAAAACCTCAGTGCTGTTGGCCTGTGGAGTGCATTACATGGGGGCTGGGTGTGGTGCCCAGAGCTGTACCTTACCCATGGGATGAGCTTCCCCAGGGAGGGCAGGAGCTGCTGAGGGGGCACTGCCCTCGCCCCCAGCCCTGGGCAGCCACTCCATGGCAAGAGGCGGCGATGAGGCCAAGGCACAGCCCAAAAGCTGCCCTGGCACGGTACAATCTGGGACAAGGCACTGGGCAAGAGCCTGGCTGGGGAAAGTGCACTGGAGCAAGCTCAGAGTCTTTCAACTCTACCCTGAGGAGACCACACTCTCTTTAACCTCAGGAAAACATGGAGGAACCATAGTGAAACCAAAGGTGTTGTACAGAAACAGTACTAAAAGGTCAATTAGGGAGTTACTCCACATGGAGAAACCACATTTTACATACTGATCTTCACTTAAATTTTAATTTGAATACTGTATTTTCAATCTGAATATTGTATATTTAAATATATTGTATTTAGAGCTGGAACAGTTTCCCTAGGGAAGTGGTCAGCACCAAGCCTGACAGAGTTCAAGAAGCATTTGGACAATGCTCTCAGGCATATGGTGTGATTCTTGGGGTGTCCTGTGCAGGACCAGGACTTGGACTCGGTCCTGATGGGTCCCCTCCAACTCGACATATTCCATGATTTAGTTTATCTCTTTTTTTTGTGGTAGTCTCTGCCAGTAGCAGCACCCATACAACTCCTTGCAAAGTCAGGCCTGCTTGTCACAACAAATTCACAGAATTTATTCCCACCACGCCTCTACCAAAACAAACAAAAAATCCCCACTAAAAAAACCCCAAAACTACCCCAAACCCAAGAAACCAAACAACCCCCACAGAAATGCAACCATGTCCAGAGTTAGACAAGTTTTTTCACAATGGATGGCAGCAACAGACAGAAATAGTCCATAATGCAAATAGTCCTGATGCAAAATCAACAAGAGGAAAAATAATGTTACTTGATGGAGCTACTATAAATACTGTCTTTAATATTCAAGTAATCACAAATATTTGAGACCTTCTTCAGATGGAAAGATGGTGTTCAAGGCCTGAGCGTGGGGCTGCAAACAACTGCACTTGCAAAGGATGTGAACACTGAATTCCCATGAAAACAGGCCTCCCACAATGAGCTGCTCACCTTGCTGCCCTACCCACTCAGAAAGAGGAAACAAACTAGAACTTGTTATAAGGCATTTATTTTCATTATGTGTTGGAAAGGGACAATCCTCTCTTCAAAACAATTACAGAGATAATGCCACAATACCTACTGCATATTGCTTTACTGTTGAAACCAAAACATTGTCCAAAACAGGTGCTTGGCAAACAAAATGAAAATTAATATATTACCATTGAAATGAATGCTGTTAGATGAAAGCACCATCTCCATTGTCTGATCTGATCAGTCATGCAATTGAAGACGCCAAATAGCAAGTATTTTGGGTTTTACAGTAAGCCATGATCTTTTAAGGGTTCATGTAATTCTATACAAATTTAAGTACAAAATGGGAATTATGTTTCAGAAATCATAGTGAACCAGGCTGAAGCGAATCACAAGACACACTTGTTAACACTGTACAGCTGGATTTGAACACAGATACCAATGAACTTGCGAAACTGAGCACACGCACACAATGGTCCCCGAGATTCAGCCATGCTTGGGTGGGAAGCAGTGCTGGAGACTGAAGGACAATATCCAGCACTATTCACACCCAGAGGGCCAATTCTCTCACAGCTGTTGGGATCCCAAGGAATTGCTGTTACTCCATTTTAAGAACAACAGTGTTTTTAGTATGTGGTTGTCACAAGGGTATACACAAGCTGTATCAAATATTGAATCAGAAATAAATAATAAAAGATACATCTAACACATCTTTTATTTTTTAATACCTTTTTACAGCATTGACTTTACAAGAGGATAAACAATTCATTTTTAGGGGCTGCTAACATCTTAAACAAAGAAGTCACTATTTTATACTCAACATATTCTCAAACTTTTAATAACTTTATATATGTATATATGACTTTTCACACACAAAAAAAAGAAGTTAAAATAATTTATATCTAAAACTACTGTGTAAAGAATGAAAGAGGAAATAAAATGTGGGGGTTTTTTTAAATGCTGGAAGAGGAAGACCTGATTTTCATGAACTCCATTTGCTGTTTTAGCTATTTCTGGAGTTTCAAGAGATTTCCTGGCCATCAACAAAAAACTTCCCAACACATTGGGAACCCTCTGCAAACTCATCACATGCTGGGTAAGGTCCCTGCTAATGAGTTAGTATGGGCCACAGGTATCTGCTATCATCAGCCCCAGTGGATTCAGGGTGAGAATGATGGAGAGGAAGAAAATATCACCCCAGATAGCTATTAAAAGCCACAGAGTGAAATTCTGGACAGAGTGAAAAATTGATATCATGATGTCCACTGGCCAGGATTTTACTCCCAAGCCCTACACTGCTTGCCCTCCTTCTGCATCACAGATAAAGGATGTTGCTCTCTCAGTGGATTTTTAATTTCCACAGGAATGCTGCCTCAAGAGCAGAGTGGACCAGACCCCAAGAGCCACCTGCACACACAGAGCAAAAAACGATTCCCTTTGCTTGCTACAAATGCTTCTGTGCTTGTGTTGCTGAGGAATCACTCCAACATCTCTTAATTCTGGATCCTCCCAAACTTCAACCATCTCAAGTAACTTTTGTGGTCATGTAAGTGTGACAGAATCCATGAAGGATATGAAACCCATCCACTCAAAAGCTCAAGTGCTGATGACCTGGATCCATATAGGGTGAACAGTGAAAGGGAAGGTAGTAAAGATGTGGAAAATACTTTTCTGAAAGTTACATTCCTCTGAAATAGATATTAAAGCAATATTACAAATAAAATCAACAATGTGTTCTGCAATGGTATGTCCATTTTTCTATGAAAGCGAGAGGAGATTATATTAAAGGAAATACTTTAATCTACACAAAGCATTTTCACATATTCCTAATTAGAAAACACACTCCATAAAGTAATTGTATATGGAATACAGAAATCAATACATCTCTTACTAAAAAGGAGAGGGGGAAAAATTAGCAGGGTAATGCAAGTGAACTGTCGCAAATGTGTGCATGGGGAGACTGCTACAAACTCAGACTCTGTTCACTGAAAAAACAAAATCCAGAATTTTCTGCACAGCTGTGGAAAGCAAGGCTACAAGCTAGTGTGGGAAAGCCTGACTCACTTGTCACTGCTGCCATGCAAAGCCTTGAGAAGTCTGGATTTTTTTAATTGAATGAAAACAATAGGAGCATTTTTCCTGTTTTGCTCTTTTTTGCCAGGCAACTCAAACACCTCTGGCCCTATTTATTCTGTTGCCTTTGGACTCTGTTCTGCCTCTATTATCTAACCACTACTCCATGTGGTTGTTCCCTGGCTGGACAGTGCCCACAGTTAATCTAGAAAACTTGAGGCTTTATCTTGAGCAATCCTAATTACCTCCTGATGCCTCTGGGTTGGGTTCTTGGCTTGTAATCATCTACAGTGAGAACAAATTCAACTGGCAGATTTCTGTCTGTGTAACCTGCTGCAGATCTCCTCTGCAGAAACATCATCACATTGTCAATGGAGATCTTTAAACAGCTTTAACATTACAACAGTCTGAATAGCAATAATAAATCCATCCTACCTATCAACCAGCCCATTGATCGGCTCCTCAGCACAAAGGTTGCACAGCCAGACACTTCAAAGGCAAAGCATCACTGGTCCAGTGGTTCTGCATTACACAAACCACAGGTGCTAGCACTGATGCTGATGGTTTGGTTGCATTTCTGCAGTTGGCTTTTCACATAATCACCAGGATGTTCTGGCACAGGCTATGAAGTCAGGCACAATGTGGCCAAGTCAGCTAGAGGGGGAAGAGGGTGACTTTACATCACAGGCAGTGGTAATACCACTCAAGTTCTCTTCAACAGGGAAAGACCTTCACCTGTTGTAGCTAAGTATGTAATTACAGTGGAAACCAGAGTCTCATCTCCACCATGCTGACACAAAACCTGGAGAAATTCCAGTCAAGCTAATGGTATTCTTGTGGATTTCAAACAGTGAAGTGGAACAGTAATAAATCCCTAAAAAGCTAACTGGTGACCATGTAATTTTAATACAATTGCTCCCATCAGCATAGTAACAGCTATGCCTCTGAAAACACAGAAGAACCTTTTTCTAACCCACAGTAAAAAGAATTCAGACATTTTGGAAAATCTCCTCAGATTGTCTGCAATTTTAAGAGCAAGGGCATTCTGGTATGGTCTAACGTTACTATACTCCTCTACTTTTACAAAGAAAGACAAGACTACACAATATTAACTAACTTACTGTGAAGCTATCTTAAATCAAAACTATCCTGAATTTACCAAACGAGGCAGCACTTCAGAAAAGCACTTTAGCACAAGCTTAATAACATACTCATGCTCAAATGTTTTGCAAGAATGTAATTGTATGTCTGGATACTCAGTTACAAATTGGTCTCCCAGTTTGCCCCTGTGATTTAGCAACATTCTAGTACACAAGCCATTACCTTAATTTCTGCAAGGAAATATAGTAGTACAGCAAATGCATGGTAATTTATGTCAAAACTCTATTGTAATGCCACATCACAACAGGCACCTGCATAACTGCACCTGGTAAATTAAAGTGATACCAATACATTCGATAAATAAAAAATAAATTACAGACTATGGGAAAAATGTCACTGATCACACCAATGACCTAAACTTGTTTTCTAGTTACTGCCAAGGTCTGGAGTAATATTTAAATATAGTATTTCTGCAAGCATTTAGAGAATTACAAAATAAACTTCTAACAATCATTTGTAAACAAGTTTAAAATGCACAATTATATTTCAGTAGTTTATTTTGGAGAAAAAAGCAGTGCAAAATAGGCCAACCAAAATTCAGAAGGCAGCCAGGAAAATAAAATTCTTATTTGATGTTCTAACTAGGAAACAGCATACAGACATTTCCATTGGATCCAACACTCAGATTCATGTAAACATACTTAGTTTGAAAGGTCTTGAGTTAGTAACCCAGTTCTAACATCATTGCTTCATACCCACCACCCAGTAAAGAAACAAAACCCAAAAAACCAAAAAAAGCCCGAGCCATTGTAATAAAGGGAGCAATAGGCAAGTCTACAAACACTCCACCAGCTGGTTACAAGACAGTACCATACAAAAATATGCACTGGCAGGTTCCTTCCTGAGGGCATCTTTTGTTACACATGTAACATGAAAACACTTTTTATTTTAAACAAACAAAAACAAACCCCAAGCTATAGATGTCAATTTTATTTTAGTCATGGCTTTATGAAAGGTTTGGTCTGACAGGAATACTTTTATAAACCCTTACCTATGTACATCTGACTCACTCACACCACAGCCATCCAACCTGTGAGCTGCAGACAACACAGGATCCAGCAGCCCCAAAGCACACAAGGGTTGTGAAGCGTGCCCAGCTCAGAACTGATCTGCAACACTTGAGGAAGTTGGCTGTGCTTTACGTACACTTTGGAATCTGACTGATACCATACTCATAAGGTTCTTCCAGTCCTTATGGAAATATTTTGAAGTTAGTAATCCCTCTAGAGGTGGAATCATCTTCCATCATGTAAATCATCCTGAAAAATTCAATCCTGGCTACAGGAAATTCCCAAGAATGGCATTTTGGAAGAAGACCAATCTCTCCTAAGAAAAAGCACTGTTCTTGTAAAAGAACTGCTACATAACACTCTTCAAAACTTTTTCCCCTCTAGGACTGGTACCATCAGGTAGGGCAGTGACATCTCTGACACAGTTCAATCCTCTCTGCACGATCAACCCGGGCTTTAAGTTCTAGACCCTTTCCTTCTGAGTAGCCATCTAACACATGATACTAACCAAACTGGTATTAAATGCTGCAGTGACAGATGCTTTATGAACATGTGCTATAGAAGAGACAGAAATTCCTGTATTTGCAAGCTAGGAGCTTAACTAAGGAAATTTTATCACCACCCTTCTGAAATGTATTTTAGGGCTAATAAGGGAAAGAAAAGGCCACTTCTACCAAAATAGTGTTTCTGTTCTTAGCACTTGGATAATTCCAATATAGTGTTCAGAACTGGCAAAAGTTGCAGGAATTCTCAACAGCAGAAGATGCTGCCATACTAGAATATATCTCAAGAGATACAAATTGGCTGTGCTACAGTTTACAAATAGTATAAAGCACTGTTGTAAATTACCATATGGCCTCGCCTGACAGCTTCCAACAAAGTAAGAAAAGGGGTCTCAAAGCTAGAGCTGTCCTGCACTTCTACCTTATATGAAGACACACAATTTTGTTTATGTTTCACAGAAAAAAATGCACAACAACATGGATCTGTGGAAGGCAGCAACTGTGTTACCCTCAGGATACGCAGATGAGGTGTGCTGCTCCAGGGAAAATGCACAGCTCTGCCAGCATTTTCCCAGAGCTGTCCCAGGGTCCTCACAAGTGCAATGGAGGGAGAATTAAACTCCCTACTGAGAAGAGCTGTTTCTATTAACTTTTCTAGGATTTCAGCACTAGCAGACAATTGAAAGCATGTTATTTAATTTACTAAATGACTCAAATACTGGCACCCTCTCTGGGAGAAATGTGTTGCTGTTGGCAAGTATGGTTAGAAGCTGATTAGAGCGAAGCAATGAGGCCTGGGGGGAGAACTGCAAAGCTGGAACAGGGGTGGTCACCTCGGTTCTGTGCCCTGAATAAGCAGGCTGCTCTGTCCTACTCAAAGTGCAGCGGCTTCACAGCGAGCTACCTGCCAACTGATCACGACTGGTCAACGTTTCAAGAGATTTGGTTTAGTGATACTGAAGTTGTCTTAGCTTTCTTATGCAATGGCCTACCTGGAAAAAAGAGGAACGGGAAGTTTTTTAGGCAAAAACCTCTAGCACTGTTACATTCAGACACTGCATTTCAACATTATTATCTTCTTAATACCATGAGGTCCGATTTTAAAATGCTGGTCACCAGTGATTACAAATAACAATAGAAATGAAAGAGCAACCCTCCCACAATGAAAGGACTAGTGTTAAAACACATGTGTGTGTAAACTCACTACAGATTTGCAACTGGAATCTGATGAAATGGATTTGGATCACTTTCTTGCTCTTCCCCTTTCAGTTCGTTTCATCAGCAAATTAGGTTAAATCAAATGGAAAGTTTTTTTATTTTGATTTTTTTGTGTTGTGTTTTATGTTGGGGTTTTTTTTCTATGTTTTTGTCAATTGTATTGTTAAAGCCTGATCTGGTTCTGGGACCACAATTTGTATCCCTGGGGCTTTTTCTCAGTCCATAGCATTGGAAGTTATTGAGAAGAAGCTTTTGTTGCCAATGTAGCAACGCAGTGCTGCTGGAAGCTGGGGGACACTGCTGAGTTGCAGCCTAGTCTCTGGTGTTGCAGTTTTACTGAGCTGTTGGTCTCGTTCTCCACAATCCAGGAGGAGTCTTTTCCCATGACGCTGAGACAGCCTGTGCTAGCACAGCATATCCGCTCGTCCATGATCCCACCGCTCTGCTCTGCCAGGAGCTTGCTGCAGTTTAGCTGGGTCACCTCAGGTACCTGACCCTGCAGGACAGCAGCTATGTGGTTCAGCAGATCTGTGAAAAATTCAGAAACACCCTCGTAACCTGAAAAGAGAAAAAATGAAGGAGAAAAAGGCAATTAAGTAATTTCCTTAGGTTCCTTGAAAGTCTTCTTTTCACAGTTTGGTTCTTAGAGTGTCCTTGCCCTCCATTGATCATAAAAAAGGCAATATAAAACGGATAAAAAAAAGGTTTTCTCCATGACATCATTTTAAGTGACAGCAGAAGCAGATTAGCATAAAGAGGAACAGACTCTTCCAATAAAGAATAAAGTATTTTTCCAATGAGAAAAACAATTGCCTTTCAGATTTGCTGCTTCTTTTTCCTCCCAAGTATATATAAGTATAATATATATAATTACATATAGTATATGTAGTTTAAGGTATATTCTATCATTTGTTGCCAAGCCCAGGCTTTTCCCTAAGTTACAAACTCTCTGGTGTAATGTTGATCTTTTCCATACCATTTCCAGGTTTACTATGGCAAGTAGCTCTAATGCAGAGCTTCCTTGAGGGTCTGGACCCTCTCCAGAATTTGCCCAGCAATACCCTCAGTTAGGGAAACCTCAGAGGACAGCAGGGCTGGCTTTATACCCTACAAAACAGGCAGCTTCCCACTGAGCAAGAAGCAATGCAATGCTTGTCTAACCCAAGCTAACTTAACACTTAAAATGTGTTTGTTGCTATGTCTGAAAAAATACCCGAGGGACAGGAAACGTATATCAATGATATAGTACTTGATAGAAACATCAATCATTTATTTTGGTACTGAAACCACCTTTCTGCATGTTAAGTGATTCCAGACAATTTACAATGCAGTTTAGTAACAACTTTCCTGGTTAAAACAGTTGCTCAAATACCAGTAGACATGACATTTTTGGTGACACAAAGAGTGACAGGTGTACAGAGCTTCTGGGTCTATTTTAAACACTGTGCTACAGGCACAGTTTTATCATTGCATTTCATTTTAAAATTGAACCAGACATGCAACATATGGGTACAATGTCCTGAAATAGATCTTAACTGCTACTGCATTACCTAAAATTGTTATCAGTTTGCTTTAGTATTAGAGGTGACATATGACATTCAGTGTTATTTAATTGCTGTAAAATGTCTACAGAAGTATTCTAGAAGTGACCTGATATTAACACAGGAGGCTGAAGCAATAAGTAAGTTTAAAGGACCCATGTGAATAGCACACATTCACAAAGCAGCACATGAGCAGAACCAGAGACCACAAAGTAAACGCGTACTTTAAAACAGTTTTAGTGAGGTAATCACTGGGCAGAAAAGCTCCTCAGATCCATAATTAATTTAATTTTTATTTCCATTCTCCTGTAAAGACCAACTTCCTTAGGCAATAAAAAAAGCAACTTCCTGGAAAACATGAAGTAAGACAATAATTACACCTATAATAAATGTGGGGATTTTATGGTGTATTTATAAGCTATATATCAACCAATTATTTATAAGCTATATATCAACCAATTAACTCTTATTTGGGCTGCTACATTATTTTGGATTTTATTGCGCTTGGTCCCAATTCTCCTATAGACTTAATAGGTCACACAAAACATCAGCAATGTGAGACAGCAGCTCACAGTTTTCCTTTCTCAGAGGCCCTTGAAGGGATTCACCAAACAAAGCTCTCATTTCAAAACACCAAGTTTCCCAGTGCTCCACACAATAATCCACAGGTCAGCAGGGGGAAACTAGGACTCCTAGGGGTGGCCATGGAAGTCCAAACAGGATCTCCACCCCTTGGACAGAAGTGCTTGTTACGCTTTCTTGCTTATGTAAAAGCCATGGGATTAGCCTTCAAATCTACTCAGAGTGCTTCAAACACCCCAGGAATAAGCCATCTCCATAGTAACAGCTTTAATATT
The DNA here is from genome assembly GCF_001522545.3 of Parus major. Lineage (NCBI taxonomy): Eukaryota > Metazoa > Chordata > Aves > Passeriformes > Paridae > Parus > Parus major. The sequence continues at coordinate 46,455,151 of NC_031774.1, forward strand.
CAGTGAGGAGATCCATAGTACCCCAGAGTGTTCTGTGTCTGCTCACTGAAAACAAACTAGCCTTGTAGGAGGGCACCTGGCAAACTCACAAAGAAGTTGCTTTAAATATTTAATAGGAATAAGATGGCCAGTTACTCTGTCCTGAAATCAGGAGATGTTAGTGAAAGGAAGCTGTATGTAATAGGCAGGCTATGTCTGTGCAAGCCCTCTGCACACTGGGAGAAATGCCCAGGTAATTTTGCCCAGTCACTTAGAAGAAACTTCACAAACTTGTAAAAAGGAAATACAAGGAAGGGAGGAAGAGAATTAGCTGTCTCAACCTGTAGTTCACAGGACACCTGGGAAGGCTGCAAACTGTGGGTATTGCCTCACTTGATTCACCTAGGGATCCTGTAGGCTTCTCAAACTAATCAGCTGTGGGACACTGTGCTGCAATGATCAAAAAGTGCAGATTAAATGACACCTTCAGAAACTACTGGCAGTGAATTTGGGATTCGTGTCACACAGGGAATAAGTGGGAGGATATAGATTTTGCATGTTAAAAACATAACTTACATGAATCGTGCTGCAGCAGGTGCTCTCTGAGCACTGCCCACTTGAAACAATTTTAGAAATGCCTGTCTACAAGATGCCTGAATTTTGCTATACTGAGAACAGTCTCCAGAGTCCTCTGGCTGAGCATGGATGATGTCCACCCAGAAATGCATCTGAAAACAAGTGCCCACCTCTGTGAGCTTTGGTGGTGACAAGAAATGGCTATAAGCATTTTTAAGCTAGCATTACAGATGCTACCTGCCTAATTTTTCAGAGACTCTCCCTGATCTGGCACACTCGGCTTTTCTGCATCTTCCTCTGGTCAGAGAGAAATGGACAGCCCATATCCTGCATTTACAATGATGTTTTTACACACACAAAATGCACGTTCAGATTTGATGCTCCCAGCTACCATACAGATTCAGCAGAGCCAGCAGTTCACCTGCACAGTGATAGCCTGCAGCTGCTAGGGCTGGGTGAGCTCAGCCACAACCGCAGGACTGCAGGCTGTGTGGAACCTTTGCTCTCACTTACCTGAGGTCAGACAAAACTCCCGCATGCTGTGTGACTGGGCCTACAGACACACTTACAAGAACCTGCAAGGACACTACCTCTCTACAGCAACTTCAGTGCAATTACTATTTTATCATCTTCAGATTCCTGGTATTGCTTTTGTGCACAAATGTCTTTTTGTGGGGAGTCAATTTGCACAGGAAGAAATTTTCAAGGGAACGGCTTGTTGCTTCCACCTCCTCAATTTTTTATAACGGCCCAGAGTCTCAAAGAAAAAAAGAGTAATCTTTAAAGGCTCTCCTAAAATAGAATTTAGTATTCTTTTTATTTCAGAATGAGGGCTAGGCTCAGAAAGGCTAAGTCCCAGCACAGAGTCCCACACTGCAGTTCTTGTTTCCCTTTGCACAGAAGGGCACAACAGCTATGTTAGAACTGGCCACTAAAATCTGACCGTATCTCCTAAGAGCTGATACTTCAGTTGCAAATTCCATATCTAGATTGAAGTTCTTCCCTTCCCAGACTGAGCTGTATTTGATCTCAGAACCATCTGGTTGCTGCTGTCCCACCCCTAGCCTGGGAAGCAATGATATGAGACAACAGCAGTAAAACTTGCTCCACAAAGCAGGAGTGGAAAGGCCTTTCTTACCTGGGAATGCATTTATATCAATTACTGCATGCTGTCCAGTCTGATTGTTAATGATGATATCAATTCCAAAGAGGGAAACTCCCAGAGCTTGCCGCAGCGCTTTAGAGATTTCCCGGATGACGTCGTCATTTGGCCGCTCAAATACTCCTTCAATTTTATCCAGCTATAATGGAAAAAGACACATTACTAAGGGACTCTGGAACAGCCTTTTCAGTGGAAAGATTGATTTTCATAAGTTTCCAGGTGCATATTCACCAAATCTAATTGCAAAGAACCAGTGGCATGAAACCGAGAAAGACACCAAAGAGAAACTGCTTTCATAATTCAAAAACGTTCCTAAACTGGAAATTCATCTGCTATAAAGCATCTAGTTCTTCCTCTTCATACTGGTACAGCTATAGAAGAAAAGCAGTGTAGGAATGAATGGAGAATCAGACTCATTATTTTAAGCACTAGATCTACACCTTAGAAACATATACAGGTGGCATATTTAACCCTGTCCTGCAAAAGTTCTGGCTATCATTATTATTTCAGTGTAGATCAAGGTTTATGTTAAAGGGCTGACAGGACAGATTCTTACTGTTAGTTTAATATGAGTTATATAATATAACTAATCTGATATCTTAAGGGCAGAGCATACCTTTTATGTGGGTTTTAATGCACAAATTATTTTATTAAGTATTTATTAAAATGAGTGACTCAAGTTAGTTATGACTGGAGGATGCACTTTTCTTTGCTTTTTAAACATGTTACACAATGGAAGTATGCTGTTATGCCCACAGAAGCATGACTGGAACAAGTATTTGTATGAGTGAGATAGCAGGTAAACCACAGGAACACACTCTCTGAGTCTGAAAGTAAATTTTCAGTAATGGCTTCTCCCTCAAACCCCAAAGGACTATGAGCACAAAAGGACTTATGACTAGCATAATTACAATTTTAATATTAAGCATGCACACAGTGTTGCACACAAAATTAAAAATCAAATATGCAACTAGTCCCCAGCAGAGCTTGTGAAACAGAAAAGAATCCCAAGACTCAAGAGATTGAAAGGACCCAGTGCTGTAAAGTGACTTTCTCAGTAGCTGAGTGCCCAAGAATTTTTTAGGATTCATATGTCCAAATCTTATTAGAAGGACTGGTAATGCTAATATGAAACTATGCAGTGTGCTGGCACTGCTGGTCTCGAAGGACACCCAGAAATGGTCCCATGGTCACAGCTCAGGCATGCTCACATGGCAGAAAACTACTGGCCCTCTGTGGCCTTGTGCCAACACAATTTCTATGCTTTTAATTTCCACTCTTTGTCTTTCCTCACAGAACTGAGTCCTAGAAGGATAATTTATGCTTATTAATCTCTCTGGACAGGAAAAAGCCAGGTGTTTGCATTCAGAACCTCCTTCTTCCCTTTGCCTAGATTAGCCCTGGGTAGTTTGGGAAGCAGCAAATCCCTGCTACAAGTTCTTCCTCACCGGAGCTCGGTAAGGAAAACCAGAGGGGGACACAGTCATGCTGGTTCGTGGTACCAAACAGACCTCAGCCTGCAACACAGAAGCAGACAGCTTGTGAAAGAGAGTCACTAGCTACTAACACTTCCATAAGAAAGAATTAGATAGGTTTTCAGCTGCACCAGAGGGAAAAAGACCAAGTATACTTACCGCTGTTAAGACAGATGAGGACTCTGGTTTGGAAACATTGTGGCTGTTGAAAAATATTGATTCTCTGTCTGCAATTAAAAACAGGTTGTAAATAACTTTATACCAGATTATAATTTCCAAAGGAATAGTGCAAGGAACAGTAGGTGGCAGTGTAGCCCCATGAATCTCATCCTGGTCTCAACCATCCACCCCAGCCACAGGGCTCTCCTGCCTCCGGGCACTAGGATTTCAGTGTCAAACAGCCACCAGGTCTGCTTAACCATCAGGTCTGCCAGGTTCCTGTGGCACAGCCTCCTCAAAGTCTCCTGATGTGGGTAAGAGAGAGAGACACTTACCCTAATCTGCCAACAAAATTTATTTTTATGCGGACTTCCAGACAACATTCAAGTCTTACACTAACAGATGAGGCATTAGCTAAAACATTTTAAGAAAGATGCCTTAAAATGTTCCCTTCCAGCAAAAGTATAGCCCAACTGTCCTAACAGTTTATGTGAACGCTTATTTGGTCCTACTTAATAGATCAGGACATAGAGCAGACCTAAATGTAAATACAGGCACACATAGCTACAGACAAGAACTACTAGCATCCTACCACACCAACAAAATACATATTTGTGTGTGAAATGCAGTGGTCAGCATACATGGACATACTAGGATTAGCAAAAAACACTAAGAAAAGTGACAAAAAACTGGCATTTGTTCATTCATCTCCTTTAGTTTGATCCCATCCTTACCTCCTATATTTGTCTGGTTACTATCCGATCACGCTTGCTCCCATCTAAGTGCTGCTAAATTTTTTATGCTTTTGGTGAGTCATAGAATGCAGTTCTCTGGAAAGGAGCTGTTTTCCATGAAGGAAATCTAAGTAATCATTAATGAAAACCCTTCAGTTGTTGCTCTCTAGTTACATATAGAAGAATCACTCTCTTCACTGACAAATCCATTCCTCCTTCTCCCTAACACAGCTGATATCTACAAACCAAAGGACACTTCCCACCAAGATTTTCATGAAGACAGAGGCTCACTTAGGGGAGAGCACAAGTGAACTTTAATTTAAAACACATACATATTCAAGGTAAAAATAGGGAGAGGAAGTGCTGAAATGATGGAATCCAGGAAATTCTCTCCAAAGCACATTTATAAACAAACTCCGGAACAAATGACACGTGAACTTACTGTGAAAGGAGATGACTGCTCTCCCTCTCCCCCTTTCCACATGACATAAAACAGTGTCTAACAGGTAAGACTCAGGTTACCATTGCATAAATATTTACTATATGAATGCCATTCATACGTATTCCAGAGCAGGTGAGTTATCTCCCTTCCTATTGAAATACTACAGAAGAGGAAATACAGTCTGTCCAAACCAGCTGCCTTCACTTCAGCAGCTTTTTCACAGGTAATTTATTCAGAAATGTTTTCTGCTGAGGCTGCAAGAAAGACATTTTCTTTTCAATCAGTAGAATGTACCTGAGACGCCTGCAGAGAAGTTCTTCAGAGATGGTCTTTTCACCACGGTGTAGGATTCCCCGACCACGAAAACTTTATAGAGCACAGCATTATGATTGATGAAGCTCTGAATGACACAAGGGGGGCGAACAGCTTTGAGGCCTTCCTGGTTGAAGATGATCGCCATCTGGAAACACACACACATGGCTGTGCACAAGGCTGGCAGTAATTTCATGCTTACCCACAACTGAGAAGCAGCAATGGAGAAACATCTACTGGTGGATATATATTGACCACGCATGAATTTCTTCTCTGCATCTTGTTCTATTTCATGGTGTTTCATTTAACTGGCACACAGCTCTGCAAACACTACTAGAAGTGAAGCTTTCATTTTCATCAACATTTTTTTCACAGCTCTTTGCAATTTCATTTGCTGCCTTTAGTTGGGAAGGTACTGCAACTGCAGGTACAACAAAAGGGTAAAACATCTGACCAACACAGATAACAAAGTCTGTGCTGAATCCAAGCCTGTATCATGAGAACAATAGAAGGAACAGCTCTGTGCACTAACTACATGAATTCTTCCCCACGGCTCTATTCCCTCGACTGGGTTCAGCCCAGTTGCAACAGACTAACCACCAGGGCTTCACCCACACCATCACAGGTCATTTCTTGGACTCTCATTTCTCAGACTCTTGTAGTTATTACTGCTAACAAATGCTGGCCTATCAATTTTCCTGCTTGGTTTCACCCCGTTACTCTAAACAGATAATTCTCTTGAAGGCACTGGAATAAATATGCCAAAAGAGAAGGCATTTATTGGGCCTTATGAATGATCAAATAACTATCTGCACACATGCACAGTAACTCAATAGAGTAACATTTTCTGAGTTCAAGCCAATGCATGTATTCATCAATACCTACTTGCTGATATTCTTGCTATCTCTATTACGCAGAGTGAATTTGTGAGGGGTAACAACCTGTGCAAGAAATTTCTCTAACAGACAAAATCATCCATCAAGACGATTCACATTAACATCATCATACTTCATTTGTCTTTTACTGGTGGCAAGAAACATTGTTTTCTTCCTCCTCTTGTGTGGATCGTTTGCACTATACTGTCTACAACATCACACTGGCAAGAACTGTGCTGTTCCTATAGTGTTCTCTTCCACTATTAGTTAATTGATTCCCACAAATAAACACAGGATCAACAGACACAGCCTCTTTTAAAAGTGTGGAAAGCCAGAGTTTATCTTCTCAGCACAGCAGTGACCATGACTATTAGAAGCTACATGAAGCCTCTCTTGTCCAAAGCCCTGTGCTGGCAGCCCCATGGACTAGCACACAACCCATATAACTCCTGTGGTGTTGCGTTATGCTGGTTCACTGTGATGTCTCATAGTTTTTAACATGCATGAATAGAGCTCCAAGAATTTGCTTGCAGGGTGCACTTGCTCTTTGTCAACTAGCACAGACCTGCTGTGTCTGGCAGTAATGTGGGTACAATACTTGATATCATAATTTCTAAATAGCATTTCTCATTATAAATGCAGAGCTCTTTTGAAGGCCAAGCAAAACATTTACACCAAGAATTTTTACTGACAATGTCCATAAGGAATTCAGTCTCACAAAACATAGTGATACTCTGCCTTTTCCTTCTTGTCTGCTCCAATGCTCAGAAAAAAGAATTCTGGATGCATTTCTTCAGGATATGGGTATCTCATGGAAGCTTTACCAAAGGTTAGTTATGTCCTGAACTGCTGGCAGCCAGGAAGCACAGCTTCCAGCCATCATCTCTGTTCAAGTTTTACAAATGGTGCTGGTAAAATGGGGGCAAGTGTTGAGCTGTTGAGGCCACTGCTGGTGCAGAAGCCACGTAGAACTAGGGACACCACAGAAAGGGTGACACCATCTCAGCTTAACAATAGCATGTACTCCCATGAGAAAAGTGGAGTCTGCCAGCCTCATCTGGTGAACTCACACACCAAACCTGAACTCACACACCAAACTTAAACTCAAGCTTGCACCTTCAGCTTTCCCTGTTAGCCAGTACTTGAACTTTCTTAACAGCCATCCTACGAAGAAAAGCAGGTTTCTAGTCAGTGCTCTAATTTCAGTGTCAGCTCTGCATTGGAAATACATCCACAAAAAATGAAGTGATTTACCAAAGGCCAGACAAAGAGTCATTAATAAAACAGACAACAATTTCTTGCTTCTAGACCTGTGCACCATCTTTTAGACAGACTCTACTGTAAGCAGGTATTTATCCTATGCTTCTTTTGCAATTATTGACCATAAGCAATTCCAAAACAGTTCCACTCTGATCATAAATATAGTTTTAGATCACTCTTGAGAACTCAGCAACTCAAAAGTGACTACTACTATTACTACTACCACTACTACTACTACTACTATGTAAAGTACTATGTGAGACTTCAGGCTTTTTTCCAGGGGTCCTACTAAGCTCTACTCATAAGTTCCTGCAATAAAGTGCAAACTATGGCTGTATTTTAGTCTAATTTTTGCTCTGGCAGGAGGCTTGCTGTCTGTACTGTATGAAAGGAGATCAGAGAAAGATTCACCAGGGAAATAAAGTCCAAGTCTAAGTGGACAAGTACTGAGAAGTTCATGCATTTCAGTTTGCAGTTGCAGAGGAACTCTTGACAGAAAAATAAGCAGGAAAATTGAAGTCTTAAATTCATTAAAAATCCAGTCCCCAAGTGTTCTCAGGAATGACAGCAAAAATTTATTGCAGCTGCTCCAGCAAACTAACAGGACTGTCTGTTGGTTTGTGAAATAAGCGAAGTAAGGCCTAAAAAATTTCACTGCATTTTTAAAAGGAAGCGCTGGTTAGTCAAGATTTCAGCCATAGCCATTCTGCTCATCTAGATTTACAATTTACTTCAGGCTCTTCAGCTCTCAGAAACATTGCAGCAATGTCTCGTAGTGCACGTTTCAAGAGCAGCTGGGAAACCTGGACTGATGGTCATGTTGTTAACAAAGGAAGCCAGGAGTTAGGAGAGCCAGCAGCAAGGGCTGGATTCTCAAAACTCATCTGCAGTAAGCAGGAAGGCAGGAAGTACAAATGGAAAAGAATTAAAACAAGACTCAACTCACTTAAATTTAGAGGAAGCTAGTCTCATAGGTAATGCACTCCTTCCAGGAATATACAACTATTTTAGCTGAAATTGCCTTACAGGAAGGCAGATAAATTCTATCAGTCCTGTTCTCCCCACAGATCCCACTGTGTTATTACAACTGAACATTGCCTGGAAACCATCTCTATTTGTTACTCCCTCCCCCCCTCAAGTAAAGGAGCCAGCTGCTCCATCTGAAGCACAAACCCACTTCTCATCTGTACCACATATATATTGGAAAAGTAACTTTCTGAGACGAAGACTTTATTTACTGACCTCTTACCAAAGGAGAGACTGAAGGAGATTTCTTGCAGACAAAGCTGACTGGAGACTACAAACTGCTAGAAGCAACAATATGATAGAAGCTAGAAACTGCTAAAAATAATTTGCATGACAGGAGGTTCAAGTAATATTTAACTTCATTTCAGACTTTTGAAAAAATAATGGTGCAATTAAACATGAGAAAGAGGTGGGAAAGAAAAGTTGTTTGGGCACAGCCCTCATTCTACCCACTACAAGATTGGAAATCACCAACCAAACCACCACAGGGGGAGTGGGGGACAGGACATGACTGGAAGGGGAAAAATACTGCAAAAATTTTAAACTTACCTCATGAGAGTTGGTTCCATGGGCCACTCTAGTTTTACAAACTGGGTAAATAAAAAAGAAAAAACAATTTACCACTGAAACAGAGCACACAAACCCTTCATAATCCTGTTCCCACACACTCATGCAAACACTGGAGTCCACCAGACCAAGGCATTGACTGTAACAGACACCAGTGACAGTCTTTGCTTGAGCAGTGTCCTCAACCATGGCAAAGCTTGGCTTGCTCCAAGCTCTACTCTCTCAATTCCTCCCTGTAGCTAAGGTGCAAGCGTGGATCTTTATTAGAACTGGACAGGGTTGCAAAGCATCAGCTAAGAAGTTAGTACTAGTACTAGGATTGCCATCCTGTCTATTCAGAGAGCATTTTCACAACTGTGTAATTTTTTTTTTTTCTGAGGCTAAAGTTACTTTACAGGTACCACAAAACACCACTGTCCTTAAAACAAGGGAACTGGGACACAGTTGAAACCAACTTATTTTCTTACCTCTCTGTTTTAAGGGAAGAGCAGGTAATGTAATGGGCTAAACCCAACTAAGATAGAACTTATTTTTCACAGGCAACCATAGAGGGAACTGAAAAAGGCAGAAAGCCTAGCAGCTTTTCTTTCTCCTTCACATTTATCTGCTCTGTATATCAGAGATTCTCACCTCCATCCTGATTAAGAGGTGGAGTTAAACCAGTAAGAGGAAAGAAACAACATGCTCCTTGCTCCTTCTACTATGAGGCCAGAGAAGAGCTGAAGACCCCAGGACCCACACAATGACTACAGCTGATGTTACTTATGTGTTAAGCAGAGGAGATGAAAACTTGCAAGTAGCAAGAGGGTAGATAGGACGAGACTTCTTTGCAGATTGTTGGAAGAATCAAATTGCCAGGCAAGAGGACAGGGAGCTATGAAAGGGAGATAAGCTGCACTGGAGTCCAAAATAACTTAGTAACTTGAAATTTTAGAAAGTGGTTTATGATGTCTCACAGACATGCTCTGGAAAGCTGGACCATTTTTAAGAAAAAATAAAAACAGAGACAAGAAAATGAAGAAACACTCCCCAAATACCAAGATATATTAATTTTCAGTGCTTAACTCAGTGCGTTTGGCTCAGACCTCCTGAATATATGCTGCTGACTACTGAGGACAAGTCAGTCTGTACTGAGGGCACTATGTGAAGAGGAGGGTAAAGCCATTCAGTGGGATTTAAAGTACTGCTTCACAAACTACCTTCAGGAGACCTGCCTCGTTTGGGAGAGCGATGGCAGGAGGGCAAAACATGCTTTTTCCACGCAACTTTACCTCTGAACCTTACAAATGAGGCAAGCACCAAGGGAACAAACAGCGACTAACGATCCTGCTCACTTTATACTGCAAGGAATCAAATAAAGGAACGAATTAAAGCACAAGCCCCCCAGTGAAACTTGCTACAAAACACAAATAGTTCATAGCAGCTGTTTGAGCTGTGGGCCCTTGAAGTCTGTTATCTGTGTTAACCCTCTTTCTTTCACCCTCTAAGATTATATTTGTACCCTAAACCAGGGAAAGGGAGAGGTGGGTGAAAAAAGAGGACAGTCAGCAAGGCAGTGATTTTTCTCAAGAAAAATAATGAATGCAGCTGGCAGAAGAAACAGGTTGCACAAGTTCAGGGCAAGAGGCTAATTTTGTTAGAACTATTAGCATTTCCCAGGACTGTAGCTAAGTGTTGAAAGTTAAGGACCATCAATACAAGGCAAAGTAAAATCTGATGGGGAGGGGGTTCGTTCCACATTCCAAGCAGACTGCCTCAGATCATTTGTTTCAGGAAGGTTTTAATATCCTTGACACTTTTAGCAGTGAAACCTAGACTCCTACAATGTTGGCTATGTTTTGGGAGATGCATGTGCAGTATTTAGAACCTACTAGAAGCACCAAAGGAAAGCTCATGTACATACTGAATGGGAATGCCAGTCCATTCTTCTCTATAAGCTGCAAAGTATCTTCTCCACAGGCACTTGTCAGCTCCATAAAGGGTGGTGAACAGATCCTCTCATCTGCAAGAAAATAAAAAGACTTAAATGAAGATGAAGGGTTTAACTTCTCAGCTGCATCATTACCAGCTCTATCCATACTAACTGCTTCTTGATAGTCAGCTTATATTAAAGCACCCAAAAGAACTGTAAGCCAGGCCTGAATTTGGGTTTCTGGAAACATTTTAGAAGATGAAAGGCTCAATTTTCAGACAATCTAAATGGCAATATAAAGCCAGTATTTTCACAGGCAGCAAAAATGATTACCTGGTTAGGAACACTTAGCTGCACAAAACTTAGCCAGTGAGGTGAAAAGCAATTGGGGTCTTAGCTCTTAACTTTATACCTTCAGGCATAATTTTCTAAAGCATTTTACAAAAAAAAGAATGGTCTGCAAATGTGACTAGAATAGGCAGTCTCACAAAGCCTGTCTCCTGTAGGGCTCCTCAGGTAGCAGATTCCAGTGTGTATTTACTTCAGACAAAGTGCCAGAACATTCTGCTGCTCACTGGGATGGCTCTGCCATGAAAGCAGTGTTCATTTGGTCTGGCAAAGCCAACCAGAGCACTGCTGAGACACCACCATGTCAAGACTGCTCAGCAAGCTCTGGATAAAGAATCATGGGAATCATGGTAAAATTTAGTGGAGCGGATCTGCTCCAGAGTGTTTCTGCAAAGTTGTGCTTGTTCACACACTGGGGTTGCAGGAGGCCAGAGTCAAAAAACAGCCCTCTTAGTGAGTCAGTAAGTTGACTTGCTCTAGGATGCACTTCATGTTCACTGTAGGAGAATTGAGATGCCCCTGGGAATGCAGCAGGAAAGGCAGAAACCACTGCAGGACTAATAGGACTTGCACATAAATCGCTTAAGAGGGCTGGGTTGCAATTTCAAGTGTACAGAGAACCTTGGCTTCAGCCGTAGCTCTGACACAGGTCAGCAGGCCCACAGGTTTTCAGACAAAAACTGTGTGCACACATGACAATGACAACATTGACTAAGTCAAATCAAGGACATCACACAAATATGAACGACTATTTAAATTACCTCCTCAGTGAGCACAGCGTTAGAAATGTACTGCTTTCATGGAGTTTGAGCTGTGGCCAAGTTAACTTTGGAGCCACAAATGAGTTATAACCTGAGTTAGCTGCACAGTACTGAACACAATTCAGAATGGATCTGCCAAGACTCGTTTATCAGACTTATTTCAAGAGCAAAAGGATGACACCTTCCTCCAAGAAGCAACTGGAGACAAGCACAAATGGTGGAAGCAACTGCCTCTGGCAAACTCAAGTCACAGGTTTATATCAACTAGCAACTTGCCTTGAAAATAAGCAAAACATGGCTGAACTGAAACAGGTGGAGGCCATGCTGTGCAGATGGTGCAGGAACTGAAAAGTGAAAGTGAACTAAAACCCCAGCAAAACTAAACATAACTCTGAGACAGCCATGCATTCAGAAATCACTGTATAAACATCGTTTAGATTAATACTTTTCACTTCATTGTAAGTATTTATATATAAAGAAAACTGAATCACTGAAAGTCACAGAGATGCAAGACTCTCTATATTTTGGTACACATATCTCAGTACATCCCCAAACTTTTGGAATGTCTGAAAACTGTTCATTAGCGGTGTTGTCACTATAAGAAGTTTTCTGAGAAAAGGCTATTTTCATACATTCTAAACGGAGCAGAAAGATTGATGCTTTGAGGTCAACCTCTACAAAACTAAACAAAACATCCCAGATTTCAAAGCTTTCAATTTTCTGCTATGAAAACAGAAAGCAGCATCCAAAAGTGACAGGTACTGTAATATTTACAAGCCTTTGCCAGAGTCAAAGTTCCTTAGTTGGATGAATTTAGGGAATAAGATTTAGTTTACAGATACTTGGGAACAACTTTAGCTTGGCAGCTCTCCCACCCACATGCTTAAGGCTCACAAATAACTTTGCCTTGGGAGTGCAGATGCAAAGGAACGTATGGTTCCATCTTGCTTCCCTCTGTTTCTGTCTCATGCAAACAGGAATGGGACACAGGGAGGATTCAGTGTCCCTGCTGACTACGTGACATTTGCATGGGGAGACGAAGGAACAGGCAAACAGTAATTTCTTTGACTTCTCACTTAGAAAAGACCACCTGGATCAACAAAAAGTAGCAAAGAAGACTCTTAGCATCTCAAAGTGCTCCCACTGAGTTTGTACAGCACTGGCAGTTTCTCCACCAAGGAGGCAATTCTAGTCCACTGAAACCTCTAAAACAGACCATTAATTCACAGCCAGACCTAAGGACAAATAAATCCTCACTCAACACAAGATTTCAGTAGAGCCTACAGTTAGAAAACTGGTGCTCTGAGTTTAACTGCACACACTGAAATTCTAAAGACAGCTGTAGGTTTAAAGAAGAAAGTCCTTCAGCTGCCAGTGATCACCCTCTCCTCCTTCCCAGGGTGGCAAACACATGCTAAAGCTTCCTCTTATCAGCAAGCTCCTGCTATCAGAATGATGGCAGTCTCTGCACACCCTCTCTGCATCAAGGTCCAGGACAGATCTCACTCAATGGCTGAGAGTCAAATCAGTACTGATTTACATCAGCTTGGAACTACACCATGCGACCCACATAGTGCAAATGACCCCCAGTAGTACACTGAACCTTCCCTCCCCTCCTGCTGAGTAAGCTGCTTTAGTGTGAACTTACTGAGCTGTGGTGCTGGACTCTTGGCACGGTCACCACTTCTTTGCAAATCAGCATTGACAAGACACCACGGGAAACCATTGCCAAAAGAACAGTAAATATACACAAACAAGTAAATGTAACAGTCTAGAGATGAGAAGGGTGTCATGATTCTGGCTCTGCTGCTGACCCTTTGTATTGATGCTCCAGCTTAACCCTCCCATCTAAAACCAAGCACTATTCTCATTTGTACCTGAGAGCCCAGTGTGGACAAAGCCCTTTCATTAAAGCAGTGTTTGAACTACTACAGCATGAGGCCACAGCCATGTCACCCTTCCTGTGCAGCTGCACTGGCCACACACCTAGCAGTCACTAGCAGAAGTGACTCTGTTGGGACACAGCCCTGATATAACCCAGAACCTGTGCATGGAGCTGATGCTGCTGCTTTTCTACCATCAGAATTCAGCTCTGTGCTGTGCACTGAGATGCTACTGAGCGGAAGAGTCTTCTTCTAAAACATCAAGTTCAGAAAAGACTCCGCCTCATCTTCCACCCTTGGCTATGTACAAGTGGCCTTAAATCCAAGAGATTATTACGTATGCAATTTCTAATCTTTACACATTGGATCTGAAACTAAAAATCAGGCACTTCGTCCCTCCCTTTGGGTGCATACACTGCATCACACAGTGATAAGATGTGCAGATGACCACAATTATTAACCCTATGCATCTAACATCTTCCTTCATGCAGTCTGGGTTGGACCAAAGATACCAGCAGGAAAAGTCTGTCCATAAATCTACAGACTGCTGTGAATTAAGATTCTGTACATTGCTATAGTGCACATTTAGAGAATGGTATTTCCTTATTTTCTAAGCATCTGGTTGTCTCTGAGAGTCCTGCCTTTAAAATATGGCCACAACCCCAGCTGAACCTTTGTCAGGTCCAGAACTGCCAACTTAGCAGCAACTGGGAAAGATTCTTCAGATCAGTGTTCAGCTTTCACTTCAATCAAGTACCAAAAGTATCTGTAGCACTTTTGTTGTTAAAAACAACATATTATAATTAAATTTAAAAGTCAAAATTCTGTCACTCTGTTCCTCCCCCGTCTTTGTCCTCATTTTTATTGCATGCCTTAGCACAAACTTTGTGGTATCTGTTTCCCATATTTTCCTTTATATAGTCTCCCTTTTCTTCAAGATTATTTGATCTCAGAGGGAATTCTCTCTCTCTCCTCTTTCCTACTTTCTGTATTTTTTCTCACTCCCGTTCCCATCTCTCATCTAGGATGTTCCTTTTTACAACTGTTATTTCTGTTCTTTCAGTGCTACCTACACTTTATCCCTCCATCACCTCTGGATGGAGCTCATGGCTGGAGGGATCACGTTCTTTGCAAGCGCAGGGGGAGCGTTTGCAGTGGGATGCCTGAGGACAGCAAGGAATCTGGCACTAACAGGTCACAGGTGAGAGGCAGCAATCACAGCACCAGGGCAGTCAGCTCTGGCACACCCTGCTGTGGGGTGAACTTTGTCAGAGTGTTGTTTCATTCCCATGGAACACCAACATTATTATGAGGGCTTGACTGACGATGGCCAGTTTACAGGACGAGTAACACAACTAACCAACAACAGACAGGTGAAAGAGCATTCAACCCAGGGTCTCAGTGCCAGGGGGGGATTATTCCAGATGAAGTTCAACAATAGTGACAGGAGCAATGGGATGTCAAGATGGGGAAGATGCAGACTGGAAACTGGCTGGGGAAAAGCATTTTCTGGCAGTGAGAATTGGTGGAAATCTTTGTGCTCATGACTTGCTTTAGTAAGAGCTGCTGACTAATGCTCAGGGTACTCTGGTGGCCTGCAGACAGGGCCAAACACTCACAGGATACCCAAACCCATAGAAGAAGGCACAAGAGGCCAAACACTCAACATACACTCCCATTCAGTAGCCAGGCAAAACATACAGAGGAAAAAGAAGAGTAAAACACGGCTGTTTCCCAGTTGAACCAAATCTTAAAAATAAATGGAAACCACTGCAACAGGGCTGTACAAGACAGTCCCAGAATGTTTTTTGATAAGGGCAAATAGTCCTTGTACTATAAAAGTTTGAGAAGTACTGACACATTGGGCAGCTGTGGATGATTGTGGGGAAAAAATAAACCATAAGAGAATAAGAATCTATTTGGATTTCTTTGGTCCTTTATGATTTTGGACTGGTAAGAAACCAAATAATAGATTGCAGATCCAATGCTCTGCGTTCATTGTTCAACAAACTGTATTTCCTTGACTTCAGAAAAAGAATTTAAAGAGAATTTATGGTCATCTGTGAGACTAACTCAAAACCTGTGTCTAGAAAGAAATACAATGAGGAGACCACTATTAAACTTCAGATTTACTGTCTAAACATGTTTCCCTACCTCATAATTCACCTTCCTTCACCACCTAGCCTAGGGATTATGCAGTAGACAGGCTGAAAAAAAGAGTACTTATTCTCAGCACCACCAACCTCTTTCCACAAGACCACAATACAGTCAACAAACACAGCTGAACTCTGAACTTCCATTTATGAAGTGAGGAGAAGGCTTCAAGTCCCCTTGGCCAGGCAGGGCTCTTTGAAGCTGGTTTAAGGAGTTCCAGGAAAAAGACTTTTTGATGCTACTGGGGTCATTACAGTAGCTGAACAAACTGAAGCTTCAGTCTGAGCATCATCAACCAAAATCCCGAGAGTGTTACTGGAAAAACATAAACCAGAAGGTTTTTACTAAAGAATATAATATCTTTTGCCCAGGCTCAATTCTCATCATTAGCACTGCCTTCTGTGTTTACTCACAGAAGGTAAAAGACACACCAAATGAGGGGCGTGCTGAGGACAAGGGAAAGGTAAAAGAAGATAGTACAGTGAATTTGTGAAACAAGTGGAAGGAAGATGTAGTTTATGAAAGGAGCACAAGAGGAGGCCTGGAATCCCCCAGGTGTACAACAGACTTGGCACACCTAGATCCCCTAATTCTGCTTACCAGTTCCAAATGGAGCACAGCTTGTGTCTGATTTGCTGTCTGTGCCTGCAAAGGTTGTCAGTATTGTTCCTGAAAAGACTGGGTACGCAACCTCCAGATCACACAACGCATTACACAGAAAAATGACAAAGCTGCTTTGAAAAGTGCTGGTCTCTGTTGTAAACACCCTTAAGAAAAGCACAGAACCATCCATGTCAAAACAAGGACTGGCTAATCATCTAACACTCATGGAGCAAATGTTCAGCCTTAAACTATCAGAAAGATTTACAGCAGAATGGGAACAAATTCTAAACTTCCTACTTTGTTGAAAAAAGCCACTCTTTAGTAGAATAGTTTGCACTGTGATTTGAAAACATTTAAGACTCTTTAAAAATAAATGTATTTTCAGTAAACTGTGCTTCAATGTAGCTTACATCAGCTTGTGGCACTCTACCTCTGCAGGAGTAGAGAGGATACACAACCCGGGCAATGTCTTTTGCTCCTAATACAATAATGGGAGGAAATCTGAACTTCCAGCTCACCCGTCCCTACTGAGTTCATTTTCAACCAAAAAACACAACCACACAGAGAAGCTGGCAAGGCTTTTTTAAGCATGCAGCTAAATCTTATCTCAAAGGTATCGTAAACCACTACATGACAGAGTGTTTTGCCCTTTGAATCCCTTTATTGACTGTACACTTATAGCTTTGGACTGTAACTTCTGCTAAGGTCAAAAGTTGCTACATCAAGGAGTCAGTCAAGTGAAACCAACCCCAATTTCAGAGCAGCCCAGTCCCTATGAACTGGAAGAATCCCTTCTTCACTCTTCCCTCTAGTAGATAATTTTTTAGTTGAAGCTTCATAAACCTAAAAACTTTATTCATAAACCCCACAACTTTAACAGGTTTATTTCAGCACTTCTGAGCTGTATTAAAAATACTCTCAAGTTGTCTTCCCTTCCCCTCAGAAACACATGAACATGAGGAATATTGGCAGAACAGATTTATCTCAAACATATGTTGATCTATACTCATCACTGAAAAAAACAACGCATATATGAATATCCATGTGTTTGCATTTCATTCTTTAAGTCTCTGAGGGGAAAATTCCAGTTCTAAGGGTAAAGCAGCTGTATCTGGGGAGCATTTGGAAACACATTCCAAAGACACAAGAGGGCAGAGCAGACTCAGCTTTAAGGGCACAATTGCAAGCTTAGCTTGACATACAAGGAACTGCACACCGAATATCTGTGTTAAATAGAACATCTGCAGAGCAACAATCTTGGTTTTTTAAAAAGTAGTGATTTTGAAGCATCTGGGCAGCAACCAATTGTTGCAGGAAATCTCACAACTGAATATAAGTATGAAACTATTCAAAAAAATTCACAATAACTTGTCATTTCCATGCAATTTAGGAGTGCTAATTATGGGTTTTGAACATGATGAAATCAGCTTAGACTCAAGAGAAAATATAAACCATAAAGAAGAAATAAAGGCAAAGGCCATAGTAAAGCCAGCCTGATGGACTTTTTCCTCCCAGATGAACTCTTTCTCAGAGACATTTCACAAAGCTGTGGCCTGTACCAGATCCTCCTTTACTTTTCAGCTCTATGCTTTCATTTTATGCTCACTTTCCTTAGCGAGCAGAATCTTTCTGCTTCCTGAGAGAGGAATTCACATCATCCTTCTGGAACTCAGGGTGAAAGAGGCAGGTTTTGCAGACAAGCATTCTGATTTTGTGCTGATAGAGCCTCACAGGCACTCGACAGTAGAGGAGCACAGCTACAGACGTGCCTTCAGTTAAAAGAGATCTGTGGTGAAACAGAGTAATTGACACAGCCTGATAAAGTGTGCTCATGACCATGTAACAGCTTAAGTGGTGAAAAATTATCCCATTCAGGAGACAGAGTAAAGGCTGGGAGATGGGTGTTCATCATCAAATAGCCTTATTTTTCAGCAGGTAAAGGGGTTACCCACCACCTTGCAAATGTAAGGGACAAGAAGCTTTGCAGTTGAACTTAAAAAACCAAGCACACCTCACCACAGAAGAAGGAGGCAAATAAACTATCTGTCCAGGAGAAGGAAATAAACCTTCTGGTGCTTCTTAGCTTCTTTGTAATTAAGAACATTAGGCAAAACTCTCTTATAAGTAATGAAAAAGGGTGGAGAAAACCTGCTAGAACAGCTTTTGTTCAAACAGGAACATTTATTCCTTACAGCATTGAAGCTGTATCAAAACCTGGGGACTCATTTTACAGGCAGGATTGTTTCCAACGTTACAGAAAGAATGAAAGCAATTTTCCTCATCAAGGAAAAGAATGAAAGGGATTATTTGGCAAATGCAAAGAAGTCTTTTCTGCATTTTTACCCCAATAATGTTCTGCTCAGAACACTGGCATTGAAAGTATCGGTATCTGCAAAACCCCAAAGGCATTTCAAGAAGACAGACTGTGCAAAATATACTCTGCATGTCTGCTCTACATTAAAATGCAAATGTCAGATTCAGTGTTAATACCTGAACCCCAATTAAAACCAACTCAACTGTCTCTAAACAATAATTTGTATCCGCTGTTTCATATGCTTACCTATGTATGTTGAATACAGGAATTATACTTAGCATTGACATTTTCAAGTGACAAATGTTCCAAATTTTAGTATTCTTACCAACATGGACAACCCTACTGTGTAGAATGATAAAGGAGTGTCAAAACCAAGCACCAGCATCTGAATACGACCCTTTCCCATGAAATACAGAAGGTATATAATGGCCCAGATGCAGGATTTTTTATGCTTCCTCTCCCAAATACTTAGCTAAAACACTACTTAGACTAGTACAAAAAATTTCCAAGCTGAATTTCTACTTCCCAACTACAAAGCTCCAGGACAGGAGCTGGTGGGATGTTGGTTTGCATCCCCCTGGCCTAGATGGTGGATAGGAACAGACAGTGGTGTGCACTTCCCTGTACACACCTTGTGCCCACCTGATTCACATGAGAAATTCAAAGCAGAAAGAACACTAGTTTTTTTGCTGGTGCATCAGTACAAGCTCCATAAAATGAGATGCTCATCATTCCCAGGAATCTAAAGTAAGCTGTGAAGACTCACAGGTTGACTTACTGAACTCCTTACTGAATTTATTTGTATGTTACTACTCACCTAAACCAGTTAGTTCTTCTCAGCTAGAGAATCAGTCTTTCCTTATATTATAGAGTATGTTGTCTGATAAAATAGAAAATGTATTCATGGCAGGGGGCATGACGGCAGACATGACGTAGGCAGCATTTTCTTGTCTGTGATGGAGTTCATTTGAAGATATTAGAGTACCCAGATGAGTAGAGTCCACTGAAGCTCTTTATATCTCTAATCCAAGAGGGTTGATGGCCCTTAACCAGATCAGTTTAATGAGCTTTTAGAAGATAAATCCTGGGAGATACTATACAATGCGTGTCCCAGGCTGTCAGCAAACACCACTACACAAGCTGTCAGAGGCAAAGCAGCAACCCACGAGGAGTGCAAAATAGTGACAAAATTCCCTCCAATGAGGAGGTATCCCAGGGACACACTGGAAGAGGCTCTGACTATCACTCAATGCTTAGTTCAAGCCCCCATAGTATAGCAAGACTCCTGCAGTGCCCCAGCTCAAGCCCAAGAAGGACATGGCCTTTGGCTCCTGTTCCAAACCATATCTGCGATGACAGTGGAAATGTGAATAAATATTTTATTACTTTACCAGCCCACATGTATGTGAACACAAACTAAGTGCAGGAGTTTACATACAGATCTAGAAAACACAGCAAGATGATGGAAAAACAGTGAATAAGGGGAGAGGTACATTGCCGCCACAGCTGAGCAGGGCTGACAGCCAGCCCTGTAGGTTGGTACCTCCTGTCACCTGTGTTGGGAGACCATCTCTGTGCTTTGAGGCCAAACAGATTTGCCAGAGACTTGGTAAGCACTTAATTTGAGTTCTTTTATGTAAAACAGCCACTAAGAGCACAACTACACAACTGCGATTCACTTCTTCCAGTGCCATGGGTGAAATGCAAGAATGTGGCATTTCAGTAACAACAGTGGAAAGAACTGTTTGCAGACACCTAAGCAGAGACTTAACTATCAACTCAACAACAAGCAAATGGGGAAAACAAGAAGCTAATGCCCTGCCCTAACACTGTCCTTGCATAGGTTCAAAAACTTCTCTAAGGTGTGTGGAACTTTTACCCTCTACACTGCTCACCATTCAGAGCTTGCACTTTGTGTCACAGAAGAAACAAACTCAAATTAACATGCTTTTTTATTCAGAAACATTTTGTATTTTCAATTGAAGATGATATAGACAATCCTGCAGCACTTTGGAAAAATGTAACTGAAACACCGGTTCTTGCTATACAGGATTCAGCTCTCACTGAAAAAGTATTGTTTGCAATACTTTAACTGGAGCAGGGCACACCAACCAAGGCTGCTGCCTACCACACAGACTGGTATGATTTGATGATTTTTCCCAAGTGAGGTGGATTGGGCCCATTCCAAATAAATGAGAAAAAATAACTCCTGAGACAAACAAGCTAAGAGTATTTTAAACATCAGAAAGAAAAAGTCCTACCTACATGGGAAAGCTTTGTTAGTGTATATTTTTCTGTTCTAATTATGTTAGTATAACTATAGGAAAGGAATGCACACACACCATGTTGTTTACACTGGTTTAGTTTCTGTTGCTAAAGTTTTCAGACAGCCCTATAAATATTAAGCTATTAGAGAGTATCCAAAGGAGGGCAATGAGGACGGTGAAGGGCCTTGAGAGGAAGATATGAGGAACAGCTGAAGTCTGTTCAGCTTGGAGAAGACTAAGGGGAGACGCCATTGCAGTTACAACTTCCTGAGAGGGGAAGAGGACGGACAGACACTGATCTCTCTCTTGTGACCAGTGACAGGACTGAATGGGACAGGGAATAGACTGAAGTTCAGCCAGGGGAGGTTTAGGATGGATATTAGAAAAATGTTTTCACCCAGTATGGCTGAGCACTGAAACAGGCTCCCCAGGGAAGTAGTCCCAGCACCAACCCTGAGAGAATTTAAGAAGTGTTTAGCAAATGCTCTCAAGCACTTAGTCTGACTGCTGGGAATGATGCTGTGCCATCAAGTTGGACTCAGTGAGCCTTATGGGTCCCTTCAAACTCAGCATATTCTGTGATCTCTTTAAACAGCTGCAAAGCACTCTGGGTAGATATCCCAAATCAGATCTCAACACTCATCAAAACACTTAGAAATACCTGTGAGAAACTATTGGTAGGCAAGGACCAGAAATCCTTACCTACTATCCTGAAACCATGTTGGTGTAGGAAGCTGACACTATTTCCTTGCTACTGACAGGCTGCCAGGAGAAAATCCTGTATTGCATAATTCTCTCTGGCATCATGAAGAAGAGGTGGTGGCCGCTGAATTAGAAGGGGCATGTGCCCAAGCTTGGTATTTCTGTGGATGCCATCTGCTAAGATGCCAGACTTCCAGCAGAATCCAGGACAAAGTGGTTTCTATTTCTATTTTCTCTGGTGCTGTAAGACTAAGTCTTTGGCTGCACCTTTGGTGCAATCAATGCCTGTGTCCCTGGTTTTACACTGGGCATGTCAAGCAGCAAGCAGCAGCCAGAAGCTATTTATTCCATGAAAACCTCAGTGCTTCAAAGCAGCAAGTCCAGCACTTGATGTCCTTCAAGAACACCTGGGAGGGTGAGAGATGGCAATAAAAAGGCAGAGGGAGGAAAGACAACTTCACCAGAATGGAATCCTTGACTGATGTGCAAGCACACATGGTAGCACAAGCAGCCTCCTGTGTCTGGCTGTGAGCTCCCCAGAGTCATGTGCCAGTGAATAATCGTGACAGAAAGGGGACTTCATCTCACATGGCTCCAGCCAACTTGTTTCTGCAAGCTATCTGTGCACCAGCAAAGCCAATGGGAAAGGCACATGTAGTCTGTGATTTTACCTTATACATTCAGCAGTTTATAATTAGTAATTTCTGGACAAATCTATCTCTACCCACTGTTTGTAAATACCTACTACTGCACACACATGTAAATTTTAGCTAGACAGTATGAAGTTCAATGAATTGCCCTTTGCTGCCAGACAATTACCTTCACAAGAACTGTTGCTACAAAGTAATCCTCCTGTTTTTCTGAAATGTGCATTCCTGTCTTGCAGGGAACAATGCTGACCTGTACAGTCTGAATATACAAAGAAATACCTATCATTTTCTGGCTTCAGTTACTACTCTGACTCCTGATTCATGAACTTGCTACTATCTCCTGTCAAGTATGACAGCAAGGGTGGAAGAGATGTCCACATGCAGAAACACCTAGAAAGAAAGTCCAAAAAAGACAGATAACTTCTGGCTGATTTCACAGAATCACAGAATGGTTTGGGCTGGAAGGGGTCTTAAAGATCAAATTGTTCCAATCCCTCTGCCATGGGCAGGGACAACTTTCACTAGCCAGGTTGCTCAAAGCCCCATCCAACCAGGCCTTGAACACTTCCAGAGATGGGGCATTCCATAACTTCTCTGGGCAACCTATTCCAGTGCTTCACCACCCTCACAGTGAAGAATTTCTTCCTAATACTGAATCTAAACTTTCTTCCAGTTTGAAGCCATTCCCCTTTGTCCTATCACTACATGGCCTTGTAAAAAGTTTCCTTAGTAGCAACACTGGCCAGTACAAATTCTGAATCATATTCTCTACTTTGGCAAACATTAATTCTCAAACAAACTTTCTAGTATAATTTTACTTGTTTAAAATGAAGTGCAAGTACTGCCCTGGACCACCTGACCATTGCTATGTTCCTGGTTTTGTCTTGGGCTCCTCAGCACAGGCTTGAAGTTTCTTCCTGAATCTTATGCTTATAACAACTCATGAGCCCTGGGTTACCCCTCCTGCTCTCTCCTAATTAACTTGTATAGAGTTCCCTTCATGAAGTGAGGGAAATCTTTCTGCTGTTTATCTCTCTGTACTGTATTGGGCTGCAGGAGTTGTACCTGCCTCTGCAAGTAGTTCCCATCTGCTGATATAAAGACCAGTTGCACTGAGGTATACCTTTTTTTGCCCCATTGATTTATCCATTTAAGACTTGATGTAACAGCTATCTCAAATTAGTCAGGATTTAAGGCACATGGGAGGTGCTTTCCTTAAGAGCTGAAGCATTCTAAAATTTTCTGTGCTTTCTACATATAATGACTGTGTCTCCACTTCTCTCTTCTTTATCCCCTCACTTTGATGAATACAGCAAAACATTCACTGTCTAGACCATCTAATTACAGGACAGCCTACAAGTCTTCTAGCACATTGCTGGTTGTCCATTTGTCCATCACCTCCTTTCCTATCTCAATCCTGCCACCACCCCTGACCTTTCCATTTGCACCTACACATTGCCATCTTGTCACAAGCTTTCTCAAGGATAAATTCCTTTTGTGACATTTCTAAAACCAGGTCCTTCCTCAAGTCCCCTTTGCCAAAACTCAAGCTTATTCAGTTTTTTTTTTTTCTTTCCCATGGTAGCTGCATAATTTTTACATCTGTACTTATTACCTGACCTAGGAAATGAAAGTTGTAAAGAAATTACATAAAGAAATAGATGTGTTACATCTATTAGTTTCCCCAGTTAAGTATATATGAAAAAGCCAAGCGTTACCTCAAGAGAAACAATCCTCAAATATAATGGATGGATTGAAGAAAGCTGAGGTTTAGCACAGCTGCTGACTGGATAATTTAGAAAATGAGTGGGTGCTGAGTGGGTGCAGGCAGCTGTGTAGGAGCATCTTCAAAAATCTGGTCAAATGTCCCCAGTTCCCTAGATGGGAATTGGAATACAGGGGATACAGACTCCTAGAAGGTCAGACTATATCATATCCATCCCTTAGCTGTCCAGCACAAAGGGGGCTGTGATCCCTGTAAGTTGGTAATACAAGGATTTTCCCTTTCACCACAGCCATTGACAGGAACACATGACAGTGACTCAGAGATAGAAGATGCCTTGAGCCACACAGACATATCCATGCAAAAAACAGCACCAGAATTTGTGGCTCAGAGTATCTGTGAGATCAATGAGAAGTTCCCCATAGGTTCAGTGTCAATTCCCAGTATTCAACAGATCGTTTCCCAAAGGAAAAGGAATGTCCTGTATCTTCAAAAAATGTACTTCTTAAAGTGAATTAAACAGAGAGAGCAAAGAAAAGTAAATAGTTGCAAAAACTTGATTTGTACCTGCTGACTGTCTTCCAGCCCTACTTTTTGGTGGTTGTCAATGCTAGTAAGATATGTCAAAATCCTATGCTCTACAATATATGTCTTGCACAAAAAAAATTAAATCACAGGCTAAACTCTATTTTTAATCATGTTGTAATCAAAAAAGTTTTAAAGACTACCCAGTCAGAAGAATGCCAGATACATACCATACCAGTTGTAAGATCTGAACTCTGCTCTGTAGGTGGATTAGAAAGTTATGGAAAGAGCTAAATTCTTGGCTAATTTTCAAGAACAGAAACATTGCTAAGCTCAACAAGTTAGACAGATCTCAGCATGACCCATCATGGTTTGTATAAAAAGTCTCTGATTTAGTAGAAATGCTATTTCCTTTTTGTCTGATCTATTTCATGACTTTTTTCTAGGCTTTGGGAATCTGCGTACTCAGTTTCTTTTTGACAAACTGAAAATGCTGTAACAAAGTCAGGGCAACAGAAGACTGAGAGACAGAGCACTTTCAAAATGAGGAACACACCTGTAGATCTGGAAAAGCTAAATACTTCAAGGGAAATTAGTAGATTTCTGAGACATGCAGTCATGTCTTCAGCCAAAACTTTACTACTACCTGCTTCTTACTAGATGAAAATAATTAGCTTGTATTTGCAAAGATTAAAAAACCAAAACACAGTATATACTAAGATTAGACTTTTCAACTAGCTAAATGCAGATGAAAGGATGCTCATAAAAAAATCCAGGCTACTATCATTGATGTACATTTTATTTATATAAGCCTCTTCGAATACACAAGGTTCCATATGCATCAAAGATTCTTCCTTCATTCCTGGGCTAGCCAACAGCAGTTTCATTTGACTGCCAGGGAAGCTGAAGCAGACCCTCAATGAACTGATGAAAGCAACAGTGGGTTTTGGTGGTACGCTCCCTCACACAATACCTACAATTGTCACACAGCACTCCTTGCTTGGAGATCTTTCCCATTTTACAAAGGCAGAACTCATCACCAATCCATTTTACAGCAGTGAAAGCGAGACAAAACCCTAGAAGGGCTCATCAAGAGACAGCCTGTGGACAGAGGTGGAAAACCTCATCTTCTGTGACTGACTCCATCTGAACCAAGAACTTAATCAATTCTGGGTCTGCTCTGAATCACCAGCCACTTGCAATGCTGAACAATGTTTGTTGAGGCATTTAAATATAGAGAAAGGAAACAAAGATGCAAAAATATTGAAATAAAAAAGTGCAGTGGAAAAGTTTATAAAAGCTATGAACATCACATAGAATATAAGCATTTTAATTTATTCCAAGAGTGCAGAATATGATCTCAAATAACATTAGGATTCAAAAGATACATAACACAGACACATAGCTGAAGCTTTATATGAGATTTCCTTGTGTATCTGGAAGCTCATATCTCTGTCATTTGCTGGGTTTCAACTTAGTGTTTTTGCACTAATCAAGATTAGTGATTGCTTATGTTGGTCCTTGTGCCCATGGATGATTCTATGTGAGTGTAAGCACTGTGCAGGTGTCCAAATGTGCACATTTCTGTAGGGCCTCTCAAACACAAGGATCTGCATGTCGGTGCTCAAAGAACTTCAGAAACAAGCAGGACACAGGCTGTACAAACACATCAGTTCTTTGAGGTGGGAGAGGCTGTTCTTTCTGACTTGAATTCACATTTGGAGAACATGAAATTATGTGAACAGAGGACTTGTGAGATCACAAATGTGCCCTGACAAGAACATTTCAGCTTTCCTTCAGCTTCCCCAAGGCCAGGACTGGTGCCATTTGTTAGAAAAAACCTGAGTACCATGCATTAGGCAACAAAGCAGTGTACATACATCTTTTCTCGATAATTTACTCACATTACCAGAGACAAGGGCAACAGAAGACAAGGTGAAAAATTCAACACTTGTGTTAAAATGCAGGAATTATGTACCTTTGGTCTCTTAGGGAACTGCCTTCAAAACCTGACCTCAGCAGCTTCTCTCTGAGATGAATGTGGAGGAGGATGCTGTTATTTCTCAGTGCTGCTGAGTTCAGCTCAGCAAGAAGGGGAAAGCACTGAGGAAGGAATGCTCTGTTTTCCCAAACAAGGACATGTTAGCACCCTACCGGGACACCAACCCAGGCAGTACCAGCATTTGTTTTGTTCCAGTAAGTCTGACTATTAGTCACATCTATGCACTGTCTGCAGCAGCCAAATGCTGTAGTGAGACTTGTACAGACAATTCCAGAAACACATTCATCCTGTGCCAAAATACAATATACTGTCAATTAAAGAAGGGGATTCTCACTCTAAGAGCAGGGGCGGGATTTTGGGGTCATTTTTGTCTCCAAAAGTGCACCAGGAGTCAGAGGCAACACAGGACCTGAAAACAGTCAGGAACGTACCACGGTTCAGTCTTAAAACATCCTTGTCCTTGAAAACTCTTAGCTTTAGCAGAACAAGAGGAGGAAATGCCCTGAGGACTCCTTGAAACATCTCCACAGGAAGAGACGTTGCAAGTATCAATTATACTGTGTAACTGAAAAAGTGGGGAAAAACACAAGTGTGTTCAGAACTAGAAAATCACAGCAGGTGTCAATATTCAGGCATGTAACATCAACATTTCAAGCTTCTCCATCAAGTGTTTAATTATAGTCTCCTTAGGTTCCTTAGGAATTGTCTGCACAGCATACAGCAGAGTACAAAAGCAGGAAACGATTGGGAGATTTGGTGCTTTACTAAAAGGGGAAGCAGAGAACACGCCAAGTTTCTTATGAAAGTAAGATGATCATGCCTTGTGTAACGCTGCAAAGGGATGGCTGCAACCCTGACAGTGGCTGGGCTTCTGAAAGTGCCAGGGAGCCACATCCAACGAAACAGGAGAGCAGCAATGAGCATGCAGCAGTAAGCCTACCTCACTCATGCAAAAATCTGTCACTACCACTGTTTGATTTTGCAGACCACTCTCATACAAATGCACAGAGAGGGAGGCATCCTGTCTGCTCTGTTCACCTGAGAGCAACAATTCAGGCTTCCAGGCATGAACAGGCAGCTGTGAACAAAAGAGGAAATGAAGTCTAACAGAACTCATACCCTGCTGAACTCACAGCTTGGTGCTCCTTGTAAATGAGAGATTGAGGACATGACTTTGGTTCACAGCACTTAGTACTGTCATTATGGCCTTTAAGGGCTACACTAGCTAAATGCACCTTTGTGGAGCCAAACCTCCTTAATTTCCTTCTGATAGCCCTGTTCAGGACACAAGCACACAGGCTTTACACTCCAGCAGACTCATGGAAGGTGTCATTCCAAGACCGACCAGTAAGGAAACCACAAAACCAAAAATGCTCCTTCTTTCTGAACAAACCCTCATCATTCACCTGCAATTTCTAGGGGGAGGCTGGTGAAGAAGGCAAGCACCCTCCCACAGCTCAGAATGTTTGTGACATTCCCCCTTATTTCAGTCCTAAGTGACCCACGACAGTACAGCAGTTAGCATGTGTATGTGTCACTGGAACAACCAGTGGGAAGATAGTGCAACCACCTTACTGGAGGAGCTGGAAGTTTAATCTTCCTGTGGCATCATCAGGACTGAATCCTACTGTAAAAGAAAGCAGAGGTAGGCCTCATTGGACTCAACCTCATGGCCATGGAAGGCAAACATAGAGAAGCCAAGGAGGGTAGCACTGCCACAGCCTTTGCTGGTTGAAACAAAGCATCAGCCAGGCATGCTCAGGGCACAGAGCTGAAACCTCAGCGTCTTCTGAATCTTTAACACTTCTACACTATGTACTTTATTCTTCACCATGAGGCTGAGTTGGATGCTTATTTGAATTTGCTTTCAAATCTGCAGGATGACTCCTGCCCTGTATACCATGAAACACTAATTATGTTCACTTTGGCAAAAGTTATTGGTCTGTGATTGAAATAAATATCCTGTCTTCAATGCCTGTTTCTTAAGTCTGCTCGAGTAAGAGAATATTCTATAAATATACCCCTGCCAATAAACCAATACATTCATGTTTTTTTCCCCCTTAACACTGATATACTTTCATAGCTTTCCCCTTATAAATATTTTGCAAGCTTATGTCAGACAAGAAGAAATTAATTTTCTGTATCAAAGGCAAATAGCAGGGCACATGTTTATTTAGCACAGTGAGAAATGAAGCATTTCAAACATGTAGTTGCCAACTGGGAAATTATCAGTTCTTCATTAGCAAGAATTTGACTTAGGTATGAATAAAGTTACCAACCTTTCCTCTCCCCTTTCTGTTTATCCTACTAAGCAGGAAATCCCAGAGACCACATTTAATAATGTATCTTTCTAAGAAGTGACTTTAGATTTCTAAAGGATTTTCATTTATTACAGTTCATGATCGTTTCCACACATTCCTCTACTCATTTTACTTCATTTTCTCTCAAAAAAACCCCAAGGATTTTAATTTACTTTCATTTTTAACCTTTGCATTCCATTTCAAAAACTCTTCTATTCTGCAGCATGAGCCTAATCATTATATTCTGTCTTACACAGAGCTGCCAAAATCCAGGGTTAAACTGCAGTCAGACAAGTTCAAACCACTTTTTCAGGAGAACAGAGCCCAGGATGAGGTGGGATCCCCACAGGCAGCATCCTACCCCATCCAGCAGGTACAACCTGCAGGCACCAGTACCAACATTTTTAAAGTAATTTCACATGTATTTCATTACAGCTACTCATCACTGAAGCCTGGGAAAATGTCAGCTGTCCTTTTATTTGAATACCCATCTAACTGCAATATGACCAACAGAGGGAATAAAAGCAGACAGGACTAAAACACACTGTATTAAATAAACTAGCTTTAGGTTTCCTAATATTTTTAAGAGACCAAAAAGATTCATCCAACCAGGATCAGGAAGGTTTTTTTTTGTTCTCCAGGATGAGACTAATCCTTTGCATTACCCTAATCCTTTTTATTAGCAGGTTTGTGGACGCCTGTGGCGATTCCAAAAAATGGAAATTCGGATGTATATTTGTAATGATGAGGTACATGTCTCATGTGACACTCTCCCATGAAAACAGTTTCTAGTATTCACTTTGTTTCTCTGTATTTAATTTTCCTTTAGGTTACCCCTCTCCCTTTTCTTTTGGTCTTTGCCAAGGCAATCTTCAGTATCCTTTACTGAAGGGACTTTTTCCAGTATCAGGACAATGCCAGATCATAATGGCACAAATCAGCAGAGAGAAAGGCTAGTGGCATGTGTCCAGGAAAGAGTATAAAACCACAAAAGCTTACAAGGACATTGTCCCTGTTATAGACCCTTGCAGCAGCCCTTTAGGGACTTCTTCAGGAAAGTAAAGGATTTATCTGCTCTCAACAGGTTTTTCTGACATGAATCTAGTTGCTTTTTTGAATGCATACAAATTAGCATTCACAGCACTCTGTGGCACTGAATTTCCTTGTTTAGCTATGCAGTGTAGAATAGTGAAAATGTTGGGGTTTTTTTTCCAAGCTTACCACCTACTACTTTCATATTTACCAGAAGAAACAACACATTGCTGTTCCCATTCATCAACAGCATGCTGCTCCCAATACACACAGGCCTCCATTGTGCACCCTCCCCTCTCAGCTGCTTCAAGAAGTTTTGAACTCAGCTTTTCAGTTTGATCAAATCCTTTGCCAGTGAAGCTGCTGTACTGGGGATGGAAAAGAAAGAGTCTGGCTGCTATTACGAAGCATTTCAGTAACACAGTGCGAGTTTCTGTCGAAAAATCGTACTTTTGCCTGCAAAGACTTGTGCTGAGTCTATAGCAGACATTCTTTACAGCACAAGCAAACAATTTTGTATTCAACGAGGAAGATTTCAAGAAAAAACAAAAACACACTTCTGTAAGCATGCTTTGGGACTTTAGGCTATTTAGGTTGTGTTTCAATGTACCACATTATTATGCTGTCTTTGTGAGGTTAAAACAGCCACTTTCTAAAACAAAACAAGGTACTTGGTTGGAAGAGGTCGGTGAAATGCAAGAAAATACAATGCTTGTAGACGCAGGTCAGATTTTGCACAGTCTCCTACACAATCCCTACCTCTCATATTAAAGTGCCCTAAACAAAAAAAAACCAACAAAAACCTAGTTATTAAGAATTAGAAACTGCTCTAAAAAGAATATGAAATAATTAAAAAATAGCTCTTCATTTAGATTGTCTTAGATCACAAGGGAATGCACTTCAGCATTAGTTATAATGATGCTGGTAAGATGCACTTACGCAGTTACAGAGCTTTAAAAACATACTACATTCCTTTTGTGTGACTTAGAAAACTAATCAGAGGTCATCATCAAAGAGATATTATGTAATATCTATGCAGGTTGTAAATCCTCCCATCCTTGTGTTCAGAAGGAAAGTGAAGAGTCTTGCTCCAAAACAACCACTGCAAGCCCAGCTCAGAATTGGGTAGTGCTGGTCAGACTCTGTCTTTCAGCCACAATTGCATCTAGATACAAATTTGCAAAGACTAGCATACATGTAGGCAGGACACAATATTCAAGTGAGATGCCTGCAGGGAATCAGCTTTCTTAACACCATTCTCATCCAAATATACTACATATACCCTTGCCCCGCCAAAAAACCCTCACCTAATTTACAATGTCCATATTATACATGTTCTGTTCATTCTCAGATCAAGAATATAGACAATAACATATAGCTGGAAATAAGCTTTAACTTCAGGTTAACTTTAAATTGAGAATCAAGCTGGATTAGGTTGAGGTTTTTGTATTTGCTTTGTAGCAGTAGATGTGTCTAATGTGGGGCTCAGTTTGAGGAGTTAAAATGCTCAGATGCTGGTTTTGAATCCAGAAAACTCCACACAATATTTACTCTCCCTGTTCCCAAAAGAGATGTGTTCAGCTGATTACACAGGCATCCATAGTGCCCTACAGTGTGAAAGGAATCAGACCTGAGTGGCACCCTTCCATAGCCCTCTTCTCCCTTCCTGAAAAGGAGCCGTAAATTTAGAGGCTGCTACGATTCTGAGCCAGCAGGTATTTGGCAGTGAGGGCTACTCCATTGTTGGGAAAAGGTACGGTCTGGAAGGAAAGTACATTTCTCCTGCAGGATGCAATGCCCGTGGCTAGATCCAAATGTGACACAGAAAGAACCTGTTCCCTGCAAAGCAACAACAGCACGCTCTGCACAGTGAACAGAGGCAACTGCTGCTGCTTTAGCCTTTGCCAGCTCCAGCCCAGCACGGTACTTCAGGGCACTGTGAGACTGAAGATCAAAGCAAACAGATGTCCCTAATCTTGGTTAGAGCACTTGAACTAATAATTACATCGGAGTTTCTCAGGAGAGTCGTTCACAGGATGCTGTTGAGAGTTTGGTTGATGGGCATTTTCCCATTAAGGAAAATCCTTCAGTAAGGATATCTTCATTATGTACCATAAAGGTCAGTACTGGCAAAGGACATTTGGGAAGCCCTGTGACATATGACTTGTCCCATTATTAATCTTATCCAGCCATCAGCTAAGGATGTCTCAAATGGTAAATGTAATAGAAAAAATAACAAATAAATCCTATTTTAGGAACAGCTGTTCTCTGATCAACTGAGTCTACCAAAGTTTAGCTGCAGTCCTTCAAAGACACATCTATTAAGTTCATTAAAACACAAATACACAGTCTGGTTTATTTGAGCTACATTTGGTGTCATACTGCCAGCCCATGAACTTTTACTCTCCTACATCAAACTCTGACTTTTAGCATATGTAATACTTAATTTTGAGCAAGCAAGTCTTCCTACAGGATAAGGATCACTACATTAAATTATCATTATTTTAATTACCATGTTATCTCAACTCTGGATTTGCTGCCAGCCCTAAAGACATGTTTTGTTTCAAACTACAAAGAAGTGTCACTCTTCTGGACTGTGTTTAAAAGCCATGACATTTATTTAACCCTTATAACAATGAGTATAAAGCAGAAAGTTAAACTGCACCATTGAAAGGTAAACACCAAGTTCCCAGCAGTGTTAATCTTTCTCTGATCCCTTCTACCAAGACGGTGCTTCCTGCAATCTGATCAAACTTGAAAGCCCACAACTACTTTTGGAGATTAGCTGATGAAGCAGAAAAGGAGAGTGAGTTATGGGGACAGCAAGTTTAGGAAAAGTGTTTCATTGTACAAATTTCTTCATGCTCAATCCCTGTGACTCTTCTCATTAAATGTGTTCTATATTACTTGAATGACTGCCTATATTGAATTTACATAACCTCTCTTCAGTCAACAAAAGCCCAGCACTGACACAGGCCTTAATTTAGACTAAGAAAACAGAAGATGGAGGAAAATAGGTAGCCATGGGTCCCACTGGATCTCTTGAACCATTTATGTCATATACAACACTTGAGATTTTTACTTCACTTGAGGTAAATTGAATAGTGAAGGGCTCTAGAGAGAAAAGAATGGGATGCTAATTTTTGAGATGTTAACAGATGAGAAGAGGGGGAAAAACCTACTGCTTTAGGTTCTGCCTACTTTTGGGGACACTGGGATCTGAAGCCTAAATATTTCCTCTTTTCATTGTTCTTGCTTGTCAGAAGTGTTCTGCAATGGTGAGAAAAACGTTCCTGTCTGAATTACTAAAAATAAAAAGCCCGGGCTTTAGACTAGGCATAATACAGTGCTATAGAGGAAGTGCAGATCTACTGCTGGTATTGAAGGACATATGCATGTTGTGTATTTACTCTGATAACAGTCTTATTACCACAGACAACCTGAACACAGAAATCTGCGCTTAGGTTGGGAGGTACTTCAACTCAGGTATACTCCAACTACTTCCTGTTAAGACACAGATTAAAACTAACCCCCAAAATTTTATTAAACACTATCAGCCCATCAAGGCTTGTGCTATAATGCTCACAAATGCTTCCTAAGCTGGCAAATACTGAGCAGGTCAGAAATCCTCCCTGTTGGGGGACCTGGCACCACTAAGAGTTAATAAAATGGGAAGGCAAAAATGAGCACACATTTCCAGATGCTTAAAAGACAAACGGTACCAGTCAAGCTCCACACCCAGATTTAGCATGTGGATAAGGCAACTGCATTCACATATTGGAACATTTTGTTGGGTGTTTTTCCCAAGAATAAGCACTCTCCAGTCTAGAGTCTTGCTCTAGTCTTGCACATGTGTAAAACCTAGAATTAGTGGCCTTAGGTTCTCTTGCAAATAACCTTGTTTGATGCTTGCACCCCTTGAACTAGAGCAGATGTTATCTAATAATGTTTTTCTTCTCACTAGGTGAGAAGAGAGATGCAGTTTGAGAAGAGCTGTTTCCAGCACTGATGTCACCTGGAACTGAAGATAATCACAAACTGCTCTATATGCCCTTAGTATCCCTCTTTTAGTATATTATTTGATATGGATGGAGAAAGCAGATTTTTTTTAAAAAAATCTTTTTCACTCTTTGTTCTCCTAAGTCTGACTGCTTCCTGTCATACCCTAGCAGGAAAATTTTCATGTTTCAATATCTGTTCTCTCTGTACTAGCTTGCATTAAGCTAGATCTAATACTTTGTAAATTAAGTTTTAAATAACCCCACAAAAAAAAGAAAAAAACAACCCTAACTCCCTAAATATTAATTAATGACTTATTTCACAATATCCTTTTCAAAAACAGTATGAGTACTTTATTCCCATGGTTATTAATGCAACCCCACTGCACTGGTTCAATTTCCTTTTCTTCTCAATCTACCTTCTCTCACTCATGGTCCCTGTCAACTTTTCAAGGGCAACAGATGAGTATCCTCCTGGAAAAGATCCCTGCTCAATCTTACATTCATAGATCATGTTGCCAGAATGAAAAAAGGGAGGAGAAAAAGAGAGTAACAAAAGGTCAGAAAACTTTCAGAAATTCTTTTGCAACATCATTCTACATCAAAAGGCAGCGAACTCACAGATCTGACCCACAAATGTTAGTTAGAATCAAAGCAGCTGGATGAGAACTGCTGGAGGTAAACCAGGATGACCTGAGTAATTCCGTTCATCTTCCACTTGCAAAACAACAAATTATCCCTACTGCGTCCAGAAGAGGGGAAACTCAAAGCAGAGCTAAGCACAGTTCTCACTTCATGTAGAGAAATGGGATCTGGGACCCAGAAAAAAACAAAAAGACATACTTTTAAAGTGAACACTACAGTCCATCTGCTGCTTAAAATATCTCCATGTTCCTTCCCACTCCAGGGCTCTAGCATAACAAAGGCTCTGCAGGGGTCCTGGGGAGCATGGAGGCTGGTCTTTCCACCCACAGAAGGAGCTGGGCATCAAAAACCATCCACTCTTCATGGAAGACAGGTCTGTCTCCCACAGAGCTGTCTGAGCCTTCTGCCCTGCTGTTCTGTGCTCTGTAATTTTCTTCACTCTCAAGATTTATTTTGAGGTCTGAATTAGGTTCTACAGAGTTCCTAACAGGTCTCAAAAACTGCAATTTAGTTTCTTTTCAGAAACAAATTTCACAGCAGTTCCTGATACAATGATTTTACAATCTTATTTTTCAACTTGAAGGAGGATGTACAGGAATAAACTAGAGCATGAAAGTGATGGATTGGGCTGAGGGACTGGTAGGCTGGGCACTGATGACAATCCATCACTTGACAGAAGAACCTAAGGCAAAACTGGGATTCATGCAAGTAGGGATTGCTCATTTCTGAGAATTAAGTCAAAACATTTTCTTCCTAATTAAATCAATCCTGAGATTGCAGTAAGAATTTCTGACATATGCTTGCTATTGAACACTCTTTCAGAGCTCAACTGCACCACTCACTCCCATCCCAGATTTCACTTTGGTTTGCTTAGTACAAACTTGCCCCTTCACTAATATTTCGATCTCTGCTTTGCTATACTAATACCTGCAAGTTAGATGTGATATCCTAGGAGCTGCTTTTCATAACTGCCACCTGTCCAAACAACCCCCTTTCAGCATCAATCTTTTTTCGTGGAATCATAGAATGGATTATGTTGGAGAGGACTATAAAGACCATTTAGTTTCAATGCTCTTGTCGTGGGCAGGGTTGCCTTCCACTACACCAGGTTACTCAGAGCCCCATCCTCAGAGCCCTGGTCTTGAACATTTCCAAGGACATGGAGTCCACAACCTCTCTGAAGCCTATTCCAGTACCCCACCAACCTCACAGTAAAAAGTTTCTTCCTATTATCTAATCTAAACCTGCTCTCCCTCAGCTTAAGTATTATAAGACACTCTTATCCTATCACCATATGCCTTTGTGAAAAGTCCACCTCTAGCCTTTTTGGAACCCCCCTTTATGTATTGAAAGGATCCTGTAAGTTCTCTCTTTTTTTTAAAGCTCAAATCCACTTGAACTTTTCTTGCCAGCCTGAAAAATGCTGCCTTGTTTACCATCAGCTCATGTTTTTCCCCCTCCTATTTATAAAATACACTTTCTTTCAATAACTATCAACAACCAGGATGTTCATACTACTCAGTGCTTTAGTTTTATAGCCTGAAGCATTTCTACAAAATGGCCGTGAAATCCAGCATTCCACCCTATGCTTCTACTCACATAACAATGTTAAGTTAAACATGATAAAGTAATATTTACCTTACACTTTTTCAAGATGTGCAACTCTAAAGGTGCAGTACCAGCCCTTCACATTTCACAGCTGACTGGAGAATTAAATAGGATTCTCCTTAGTCCTCTTCAGCTTTGTCTAAATATCAAAAAAATGACAAACTAGGCTATGAAATGATTGAAAAGATGCTATAAAAGTAGGACCTAAATAGGTCTAGGAACTCTTATTCTAATCTGTGTTTTTCTACTCAATTTTGGTTTGCTCTGAGCAAATCCCTTATGAACTGCATGTCGAGACATTTCTATAATGATCAAGTGAACAAGTATTATTTATGGCAAGATTTATATAACTACCTACATGTGGGAAGGCCCGTACAGTGTATTTTTAGCATCAGATACTGAAGCCTTCAAAATAATGACAAAACCTGAATGTTTAAAGAAACTAGGTCATAGCTCAGAATTTAGCTTCCACTAAATGCAGTTTCAAAGGGTTTCCTCTGTATACAGTTACAATTAAAGCCTATGTGGACAGTATGGAAGCCTTGCAATCTTCCCCACACATTGTAGGATCATTTCTATTACAGAGGCATTACAAGGCCTGCATTTTGAGCCCTGTGTAAGACACACAAAAATAGGTGGTGCTCCCCTCAGAGAAGTTTCAAACCAAATAGGACTGATGAAGGACAAGGGTGTGAAATGAAGAAACAAGGAGGTGGAGAGATTAATACCTACTCAGGCACCATCACTAAGTCTTGAAACAGGATCAAGCCTTCTGAGTCCTA
Organism: Parus major; assembly: GCF_001522545.3. Taxonomy (NCBI): domain Eukaryota; kingdom Metazoa; phylum Chordata; class Aves; order Passeriformes; family Paridae; genus Parus; species Parus major. Next base: position 46,491,927 of record NC_031774.1, read on the forward strand.
GCACAATGCAGTTCTTCAACAAGATTTAACAACTTCAATGTCTCTCTGCACTTTCTGGCTGACACAACACCCTTGCTTTAATGAAGATAATGACAGTGCTGTTCTTAGATTAATACTATGTGCCCTACAGCCACTAAAACCACACATCAACACTTCAGTCTTTAGAAGTTGCAGTACATGGTGTATATAGCAAAAAAAAAAAAAAAAAAAAAAAAAATCAAAATCAAATTACACAACCAGAGCACAAAACAGAAAATGTTTTGAAAAAATCAGCTGTTTTTCTCAAGTGAAAAGAGAAGAGGAAGCCTCCTTACACTTAGGTTTCCAAGAAAAAAACTCCAAACTTCTCTGTAAGCCTGAACAAACATTCAGTTCACATAGCTCTACCTTTACAAAAGGAAGAATTAATTTTCCTATAAAGGCTAACCAAGTATGAAAAGTTACTAAAAAAAATTGTTTTGGACAAAGTAATATAAAAAACAAAGACTGAACAAGAGCACAAAAGGTAAATGGATCAAAATCATCTGCATGTCACGATACGCATTACACTGACTATGAAATGCATTTGTTTTACTCTTCAGTTCCAGGCAGGCTTTGACTTTCATTGCACCTAAACATACACTAACGAGCCAATGCAATTCACTAACTTAAAAGGTTAATAATGCACCTAAAATTTGGTGTATTTTTATTTAGGAGATAAATTTTGTTTAAGTATTCCTTTCTATTCCTAAATTATGAGGGAAAAAAACTCCACCCTGATCATAGGATTAGATAGAGAATTATGACACTTTTGTTCCCTTAAGATAAAATTCTTGTGGTAAATCTGGTATCAAAGTAGAAAAGATAAAACAAGCACTACCAGCTTCACAGAATTTTGTGCACCTCTAGATGTGATTTTCATACAGTAAATGTCTGTTATGCTTTGAACCCAGCTCTGCCTCAATACAAGCTGGTTTTCTTTGTGCACATGTTCAGGCTGCAACAAACTGTAAAACAGCCAACACAGACAGAAATTTGTGTTGTTACAAGATGTTACTTCTCTTCCTGGGGAAGCCTGTAAACCTAAACTTGAAATAAAAAAAGATTCTCAGCTGATTAAGTATCCAGGCTCTTGAGCCACCTGCCAGCTGAAAGACAGGGACAGGGAGAAGAATAAAGCCTCTTTAATCCAAGGGAAAATGGTCACCAACCTGTGCACCACTTACAACACACACTGTTCTATGGGGCTGGATGGACTTCACCTCAGGGCACAGCACGGGCTGATGGAAGAGCTCACCAATCCACTTTCAATCATTTATCATAAGTCCTGGCTCACCAGGCAGGTCCCAGACAAATGGAGGCTGGCAAATAGGCTGTCAGTCCACAGGAAGGGCCAGAAGGAGGATCTGGGGAACTACAGGTCTGTCAGCCAGACCTGGATGCTGGGAAAAATCACAGAGCTGATAATTTTGGAAAGGTGCATTCTTTGTTTGATAAGAAACTAGCTGGATGGCCAGACCCTGAGACTGGTGGTGAATGGTGCTGCATCCAGTTGGCATCTGGTCACTAGTGGTGTCCCCCAGGGATCAGTACTGGATGAAGTCCTATCCAGTACTTTTATTGATTACCTAGACATGGGAGTTGAGTGTACTCTTAGCAAATTTATGGCCAGTACCAAATTGGTATTGGGTGGGAGTATTGATGTCCTGAAGGGCAGGAAGGCTCAGGAAGGTGATCTGGACAGGCTGGATCCAAGGGCCAAGAACAACTCTATGAGGTCAACAAAGCCAAGGGCCAGGTCCTGCACTTAGGTCACTCACAGCAGCCCCACACAGCACTGCAGGCTGGGGACAGAGTGGCTGGAAAGCTGCCTGGTGGAAAAGGACCTGGGGGTGCCATTTGACAGCAGCTGAACATGAGCCAGCTGTGCCCAGCTGTGGCCAGGAAGGCCAATGGCATCCTGGCCTGTGCCAGCAGTAGTGTGGCCAGCAGGAGCAGGGCAGGGATTGTCCCCCTGTACCCAGCACTGGTGAGGCCACACCTCAAATCCTGTGTTCAGTTCTGGGCCCCTCAAGACAAGAAAGACACTGAGGGGCTGGAGTGTGTCCAGAGAAGGGCAGCAGAGCTGGGGAAGGGTCTGGAGCACAGCTCTGATGAGGAGCAGCTGAGGGAACTGGGGCTGTTTAGCCTGGACAAAAGGAGGTTCAGGGGGAATCTATTGTTCTCTACAACCTGAAAGGAGGCTGTAGCCAGGTGGGGGTTGGTCTCTTATCCCAAGTAACAACTCACAGGCCAAGAAGCACTCAAGAGGCCTCAAATTGCTCCAGGGGAGATTTATATTGAATATCAGGAAAAATTACATCAACGAAAAGCTTGCCAAACATTAGAACAGATTGCTCTGGGAAGTGGTGAAGTCACCAACCCTTGAGTTATTTAACAGACATACAGACATGGCACTTAGTGTCATGGTTTAGTGGTGGGCCTGGGAGTGCTGGCTTAATGGACTCGATTGTGAGGGTCCTTTCCATGCTTCTAACAAGGTGGGGAGAAGGAGAAAACCTGGCTAATCTTTTCACTGGCTGACCCTGGGTTTCTGAAATGGGCTGAATGATAAAGTGCTTAGAACAGGCAGGCCAGGACTTGATAATTATGGCTATGTTGTTTATGTTGTTGATAAACCTGGATACTACACTAACAGAGAAAGTACCATTTCTCTGCAGGAAGAATAAAAAAAAAGGCAGGCTTGGTGTGCACAACCAGTCTGTCTCTCTCTTCTTCCTGTTCTGGGGAAGAGAGACAGCTTCACAGGCACAAATGTACCACCTGTTGAAGCTTTCCCAGATATTCCTTTTTCCCCCCCTCACTTCTGCAATACCTTAGATGGCTACTATTCATGCATCTAGTGCATGAATCCAATGCCAGGCAGACAAACCTTCACAAACCAACTGTGTAAAGTCCTCCACCCATACCTGCCTCCAGAGACCAACATATGCCTGTGTTTGGCATAGATTCCACTAGTTTCAGCTATTTGGTTACATAATTTTAGGAGCTTTTCTAACCAGTTAAATGATGGCAGTTACTCATGCTATACATCTTGAGCCTGTTTTTCAAAGAATTCCTCCTACTTCACAACAGTGACTTTGAAAATAATCACTCTAAAGGAGTAAGGCAAGAGGGAAGAGGCAAAACATGGCATGATCTTGGACAGGTGTGCACTTGCAAAGAGCTGCATCCATGGAGCAGTTACTGCCAAGGTGTAATTACCATCTGGAATGGTAACCCTGCTCCAACACCTGCATGGATATAGTTATACAGACTATGAAGCTGCTTTCTTTTGGTACTGTTCATCCCTCCTCCCACGCAGGAAGTTGAGTAAGAGCATCCACATTAGAGTTGTCATTCACTGGAAGGAATGAAAAGCAATACACCCAATGAAGACAAGCCCACCCAAGAATATCCTAGATGGGACTCTCCTATAAATCTAGACCCCACTTGTGAGCTTGTTTTACTTTTTTTTACTTTTATATTCAACTAATTTACAGCTATACTAGTCTTTAATGTTAAGTTCAAAACAATTGGACAGGCCAAACTACCTGCAAATGGTTGCACTTTTATCAATAAATGAAGTAAGATGCTTTCCAGTGAAATAAAAGCAAAGCTTGTTTACTTTCATTTCAAATAAAGTGTCCAAAAGAGCAAGTCACCTTTCTTCCTGGGACTTTTAGGGCAGTGAGCTGTAGAGTAAGAGTGGGAGAGAGGAAGGGGCAGAAAAGCTAAAAGAGAATTTTTTTATATTCTTTTCCAAATTCTGAAATCTGAAAAATGCTAATTCTCTCCACTGCCCCTTTTAGGCTCTTTATAAATGATCAGTTCTTCAGTGAAAATAAAAATTATATGTTCAGATCTCTTCTAACATTATTTTCTTTCAAAATACTGAAAACCAAAAGCAATTACAATCAGCTCTAGCATCTAGGACATTCACTTCCCCCCTAACACAGGACCTTGAGGGCAAACATCACATATAAAGAACTGCCTGTATTTCATTAACAGCTTATAAAACAGAAGGCATACAAACATTGTAGGGCAGTGTTGGAAGACATAACACTCAGAGTGACTACAAAACCTGGCAAATGCAGAGCTCTATACTCCCATAACACTTCTGCTATCTTGGTGAACACATTTTAAGATTTAGCAGCTTAACTAACTGGCAACCTAATAGCTAATTAGAAATTAATGCTAAATACAGTAAAATGCCTGCATAAATTTTACCCCCAAAAATCATACCAAACTGTGGGTTGCACAGGCAGCAAAAATCAAACAAAACCCCTTAATCTGCAGTCTGGTGAACCTGTATGGCAACCTAGGATAGAACTATGAAAGAATTTATGGTAGAATTCATATTCCTGCAGCAAAATAGGAGTGTTCAACTGAACTTTCTTGGTGGGAATATCCCTCCCAAACTGCACTTGCCTACTTGTCAAAAATAGCGAGCTTTTTAAAAAAATATTGTCTTAAAAAGGAACTAATAAACTGTCCCCAAGAGCAACAATGAAATCAGCAAATTACACAGTACAAGAAATCAGTTGGTGATACACTTCTCTCCTTTTAGAAACCAAAACTAATTGCCCAATACTGAGGTAACTGCAGTTTATCTCCTAGAAAATGCTTGTGAGGCTTCCCAACTCTGCAATTAGCATCTGTCCCATTGTGCTTCTCGGTCTAATATCTTATGCAAATTATACAATTTATAGCTTTAGATTTAATGTGTGGTTGCCGAAGAACGCTCAAGGCAAGAGGAGCCTGCTGATTCAGGAATGCATTGCTCAGCTGCCTCACCCTTGTGAAGCAAGTGACAAACTCATTCCACAGATTTCTCCACTGAGGAGGAAATGCTTGCTCTTGCTGCAGCACATCCATATGAACAGGTGCAGCCAGCCCACTCTTCTCTTTTGTCATCCCTAAAAAGCAGAATGAAGCCAGCTTCAGCCCAGAAGTCAAACAGCCAGAGTAACAGGACTATGTCTGGGTGAAAGATACTGTTTTTTCTATGGGAAAAAACAGCTGTATCTGTAATAGATATAAACTATATCCAGGTCTGGCTGCACTGACCCATGAAAACTTTGCCTCAGTGGAAGCCCAAGACTTCTCAGACTGCTTAACTCTTATGCCACAGAGGGAAACATATGTGCTACGGGTCTTCCTCTGTGCACGTCTTGCACAGGAGAGATGTTTATTAATATTCAGCACGACCTCATTACGATCCCGGGCTCAAACTGTCAGTAGTTGATGTTTTTCATTCTGAAGGACAATCAACATCAGGAAGTACTGATCTGGGAAGGCTACTGGGTTACCTGTCCCAGTCCCATTGCATTTGGAGAAGACGAAATGCACCTAACACCAACACTTGCAGATGTTCATCTATCCAGTCTGGTCCCAAAGCCTCCAGTACAGGAGATTAATAACTACTCTGTTAGTTTGCCCCAGCACTACAACAGCCTTGCCAGCAAAAATCTTACCCATGCTTACCCCTTCTACCAGTGTTTAAACAGCAAGTCCACAGGCCTCCCAAGTGCTGACTAATCCTCAAAAGGCTCATCTGTGGGAGCAGGGAGGTATGGCTGGCATTTTAGAGATCAAGAGAATAAGCAGAGCTGTTGTCAAACCCCTGTATCTCAACAATTAATAAGATATTAGACTATTAGGAAGAAATTCTTCACTGTGAGGGTGATGAGGAACAGGTTCCACAGAGAAGTGGTGGATGCCCTATCCTTGGAAATGTTCAGGGTCAGGTTAGCCAGGGCTTTGAGTTAACCTGGTCTAGTGGACGGTGTCCCTGCAGGCATCCCATGCTCTTGTCCACCCCATGGCAGAGGGGGTGGAACTAGATGATCTTTAAGGACCCTTCCAACCCAAACCATTCCATGATTACAGATCCTTTAAATGTCAGAGACTGCCTTGCTCACAATGCTGCATGTAGGTTAATTTATCACATGCAAACCAGAACTGAGCATGGGATGGGGCTCATACCCAGTGTCCCTGCTATTTACCTCATGGGTTTCTTGTCAATACACCAGTGCCTAAGTAAGGTGATGTGATAGAATCAACTTTCCGTGTTAAGTGAAGAAATTGCTTCAGTGAAGCTCAACTGTCCCACACAACCAAGATGTCAATGGACCTTCCAACATTAAAAAATATAGATCAGGAAAGATAAAGCTCTTCCTGAACATTAACATCTTCCATCGCCTTCATAGTATGTTTTGCGTCACTTGCCAAAAAAAGGACCTCATTCAGAATATTCATTTATCAGCAGATGGGTGGTGGGTACATGTCTGCAAGACTGACACTTTGCATCTCTGCAGGAAAGATTTCACTGCTGCCTGCTTGCTGGCACTCAATCAGAGACAGAGCAAACACCCACTTGGCATCCTCAAGCTGATTAAGAAGGACCTGGGATATGAACACTCCCTTGTAGGAAACCCAAAGCCACATCTAAAGTTAGCACTCTCAGTAACAGCTGAGTGCTCCCTTCCCTCCGGGCCCCAACAGGCACCACAGAAGCTGTCAGGTGCACTGCAGCAAGGAAAAAGCTGCAGTTATTCTGATCATGGAGTAGGCTTGTTAGGGTGGGCAGGTGTGTGAGACTGTGAAACATTATCTGTTTAATTATTTTCATAATTACAGAGGAAATAAATTTTGCAACTGGTCAGTCTTCCTCATGATTTTGCCAGGGAGCAAGAAAGGAAATGAAACAAAATATTTTAAAAATTGAAAAGTCCCAGCGTGTTAAGTAACACCCTGTCTCAGACAATGCACCAGAGTGATCTGGAGGGTGACCTCCTTGATCCTCTAGTAGAATATAACCTGCTAGAAAAACTTCTTCAGGAGTGTTCAGTACTGCTCCCTCCCTGTAATCTATTCCAAGGACCTGTCCCACAATGACTCAGTTCTGTCCTCTCATGAACAGATTCGTTTGTCTCGCTCTGCAGGGTCTTAATACAGTAGAAGAGAGAGATATCAAAGAAAAAAAGTCATAATCACATCATCCAGCCGTATTTCGGAACGAATAATAGTTTGAATGCATCTGGCTCCATTTGAGTTCCCATTTAATATGCTGAACGCTCATAATGATTTATATTAAATACCAAGTCTTTATTCACAGGACAGTAAAAACACTAAAGGATTACTACTTGCATGAGGTTTAAAAGCTATGAAGTAGAGAAAGTGCTTTAAATCCTCACTGCACTTTCAGGTATTCTTGCTTCCGTGGAGATGAGAAATGAACACTGGAATTATCAAACCAAATGAGAACACAAGCTGACACCATGTCATCTCCACCTTTTAAACTTGGCAGTGGGATTCAGATCAAAGAAAAGGGAATATATATTGTCCCCAAGATATCCCAACTTATGGAGTTCATAGCTCATCATGGAGTTTCTTCTTAACACCCACCTGCCAGTACTACATACCACCAACCACAATGGTTTGTAAACCTCTCAAACCTAGTTGTGAATGTGTCCTATCTCTTTTAGTCCACCTGTGATCTTAGTTCATATTTTATGGCAACCACACAGCTATTCAATGGAACTCTAACTCTATAGAAAAAAGGAGAACATTTCTCCATTTATTCATGTTTTGTTTGCTCAGGTTTTGTTCACTCAGGTTTTGTTCCACCTTTACTAGACTGTGATTTTACTCTTCACTTGTGGCTGTCTCTTGGCATTGAAAATGTCCCTTTTTCAAGGATTCCTTTCACTTCTAATGCTTATTTTTAAATTCAGGAAAGCAGAACTGAAAACAGTCTTTGGGAAAAATAAAGTTTTTATTTATACAACTGTATGTTCAGTGTCTTCAGTGCTATTTTTGGCCACCATAATCTTTTTGTTTGGTTCTGTTGGCATGTTCTCTTTTGACTACTGAGGTTGAGGGGGCAGAAGTTTCCAGTGAGCTGCCCAGTGTGACACTGAGGTCTTTCCTGACTAGTAAGTCAATGCACAAGTTAACAATGCATGTCCATATAATTTTTTTGTATGCCCAAGAGATTACTATAAAGTGGATCTATCACTATGCTGACTTTTCACTGTCTTGGTAAACCTGTCTGATATTGCTGTCTCCCTCTGGCTGGAAAAAATTAAACAATTTGGACTTATCTAAAAAATTTGGTTTCCTGTGTTCATCTACCTTTTCCAGCATTCCAGCATTAATAATAAACATCCTGAAATGCCACAAGTATGGGATACCTGATTTGCCACATTGAAAGGAGTTTATTTATCTTCTCCATGCCTTTGGTCTCTGTCAAGCAGAAAAAAGTGGGTGTTTGCTCTGTCTCTGATTGAGTCTGCCCAGGAGCTGGTGGAGTCACCATCTCTGGTTGTTTTTAAAGAAAGATTTGATGTGGCACTTGGTGCCATGGTTTAGCTGAGGTGTTAGGGTATGAGTTGGACTTGAAGGTCTCTTCCAACCTAGTGATTCTGTGTGATTCTGTGATTTTAACCCAATTTAGCAAGCAGTGGTTCACTCAGTGTACAGAACTAAACAGACTGTATATTTCCCTACAATGGAAGGGGTTCTGAAACATGCTCCATGTTCACCTTGCCCATCAACAGGATATGAAGGGATGCAACACATGGCTGTGACAGTACTGCGTTTTCTTCTCAGCATAGCAACTTTTTGTTTTGATGGCATAAAGCTCTCCTGATGAATCAGTTTTGTTTCCTTTACACAAATGCACTGACCTGAACCACAATTACTGACACTCCAAAGGTGCCAACTGTCTCCATACAGCCACATCAGCCCACGAATGCATTGGGATCTCTGTATCTATCCCATATGCAGCATTTATACATCAGAAAAACAAAATATCCGCTCTTTCCAAGCACTACTGTAAAAAGGGTGTCCCAGAGAGAAAAGCAAGATGTTAGTGGTGTAGTGTATCAAATTACAATGACAAATGACCTTGTGTAGGAAGACTATTAAGCAAGTGAACATAAAGGTCCCACTCAGTCATGAACTATTAATGCTACTCATACCATTTCAAGTCCCTCTCATCAACCTTTACACTTTCAGCCCTACCCACTCTAATTTCTGAAAGCCATTTGGAAAATTCATGAGACAGACTCAATCACTGACTCAAGAACATAAATGAACTCAATTTTCTTAGTGATAAGAAAAGCTTCTTTACTGATACACTCAGCCTGAACAGCTGCACAAAGCCAGGAGATAAGTGAAATGGGAGCCAATAGTGATTTTAGACAGGATGTTAGTGGCCCCAGTAGTCATGGAAAGCATCTTCCCAGACAGTGCTACCATCAGCTGATTCCATGCAACCCGGATAAAGTCTTAAGGTCCTACTGGACCCTGCATGAGGATGGATTAGAATCTAACCAGGCTTACCACATGTTGGCTAGATACTTATCTGAGAAAATGTAAGGGATGTTACTTTTCTTGTCCACACCAAAACAAACTGCTCCTTCAGCAGCAAAAGTGACAAACACATTATATCAGAACTGGAGTAATATTCTATCAGCTAAATTCTGGTTTCCAACTCAGATGAATGGTCCTATTTTTCAAGACTTACTTCTTGACCTTTGACCTTGTATGAGTATATGTGAGTAGAAACACTCTGAAAAGCCACTTATTGCAAAAAATATTCCCAGTTAAGTTTTACATCAATACTTTGAGCAATTTATCTTTCAATACTCCTTCATTACTTTTTCTAGCACCCAGATACTTAGGAAATTTGGATGTCAGCCAAGGAGATTTCTGCTCAAGAGGATGAGAATAACTTGAAACACAACCATGATGGAATTTAAAACATCAAGTTTATTCAGTGAAGACTTCATCATGATAAGAATTCTTGCTCCTCTTTTCCTAATTCTACAGAGACAATAATCCTCAAGGATAAATCCATGTTCTGTTCATAAAGCTGGAACTGGAGATGTCTTAGGAATGTACTGTGATCATGGAGTGCAGTCATGGCTTACATCTTTACACCATAAAATGCAGATTCAATCTTCAGATCTACCCAAGACCCAAACACAAAATTCTAGAAGCTTTCACTTAAAATAGATATAAACCTTTCCACTTTTTAAGCTCTTTCAGGTAGAAAAATGCTTTGAAATCATGCATGTATATGTAAAACAAAAGTTTCCAACACTGGTATGTAATAAATGGATAAAAGGTCCAGCCTTGGTTATTTTCAGATTCAGATAAGCAAAAGAGAGCGAAAGTGGGATTCAGATTCCTCATATCTGGTCAAAAAAGCACAAGAGTTAAAGAGTGCACCCAAAAACAACATCTGAACTTTACAGGCAGGCTTATTTTGAAAGCTCAGTGGCTATTAAGACTACTAGGATCCAAGATGAAGATTGTTTGTTGGTTCAAGGAGTTGTGACTGGCACACTGTGAGACAAAACAATAAAAATGTTTTCTGTATTATTCTCTGGGCTTTATGCCTGTTGGCCTGCAGAGTCACTTGAACAACTCCAAGCTGATGGATCTCAGGAGGGCAGTGGCAGTGGCTGGCCGACTGCCACTCCTGGCTGGGAGAACAGAGACTGTGCCCATCATATCAACAGATGCCCCCAGCTCCCTCCTACCTATGCTGGGACAGAGATCACAGCTCAAAGTAAGGAAAATCTGAAGGGGGAGAGAAGAGACAGGAAGGGAATGGAGAGTCTGTTCATATTTTCTGATAATGAAATGGCTAACTTTCAACAGTCTTACCTTGGAAAATCCTTTTGTAAACTGCTTTAACAAGAGCAAGACATAAGATTCCAGCTTCCTTTAGGGGCTTCCTACTTTCTTTTCCCCTCACCTCTCTCAGGACAGGATTAGTCCTTTGGAAGCAGCTGTCTAGTTTAAATTTCAAAGTCAGGGCTTGTTATCATAACACCAACATGCTGATGTCTCTTTGCTATCCTCCTCCTTGATGAATGAATGAGCTTTTTTGAGAAAGATGTCAGGTGACACTTCCCTGGGGCAAATGTCCCAGTGTGCCTCCAGTTTCACAGAGCAGGGCTGAGACCTACCAAGTGCTGGCAGCTGAGCATAGAGGACTGCCACGTGCAACAGTGCTGTGAGCTGAGTCACTTTGGACAAACTGCTTACAGTCACAGAGAATATCAACTCCATTCCAACTCCTTCCTTCCACATGGGTGTACTGCTCTGTACTTTCAGTCAGAAAGCAAAATCCAGTGAGTGAACATACACCACACATTTTGAGTGAGGTAATAAGACATCTATCTGTACGTGTTCTTGGTAGAAAGAGAGCATACAATCAACAAGGGAGGCTTCTGCACCCAAAATCTGGTGTGGTTATTTACAGTAGCTGACATCAGCCCTCTAATTAAAGATGCTTTACAGATATGTCCCTGCATAAAGAAGTGAGTACCAGGTGAGTGATTAAGAGGCTTTAAAGTGAAAAGAAAAATCTGGCTTCAATTTAATAGGAGCTTCAAATAAAAATAAGAGGTGTCTGAAGTTGACCTGTGTGACTACTCTTCTCCCTGATCAAAACAGCTCTGAAAAGTAGGCCACAGAGAAAAGAGGCCACAGTTTCAAAAGGTGAATGCCTAAAGCTATGTATATACAGCTATTTCCATGCACTTTTAACTGGGTGGCCTGATTTTGAGAAGTTCTAAGTATGCACTGCTCCAGCAATGAACATGCCCCATAACGTCCAAAAACCCCACCCCTGACTATCTGCTTTGGTGTTAGATTGTAGATGCAGTTTTCTACTCAACAACAGGTCCACACTTTCTGCTACACAGCTACCTACACAGCTTACTTGGCACAGAGATTTGCTGTATCAGAATACACGTGTGTATACCTGAAGAAGAGCTCCTGCCCAAAACAATGGGGTATCTTGACAGGCAGATGAGTGTCAGAAGAAGAAAGATGCTCAGGGGTGACACTCCATGTCCAAAATCACACAGCAAGGCAGAACCAACACCAAGCAGAAAACCCCAAGCCCTAAATCAAATGCCTTACCCACTTCATCGTACTGAGCTTGCCTCCTACTAAAGAAAAGATGCATGCAGCTGTGAGAGGAGTATTTCTAAGACAGAATCTGATAAAAAGAAATCCAGAGAATAGAGAAGGATACTGTTATCTGCTCTGTAATTTCCCCCAATATGAAAAAGGAGCACATACAACAGCAACTGCATCTCATATAATTGGAAACAACCAAATGTAATATTTTGATTACGTGCCAGGATGAAAATATCAAAGTTCAAGGGGTATATACTGTTTAGACAGTCCTGAGGAAATAGCTCCTATACTTCAAACACTACTACTAGGAAGAGAGAAATTAAGGACTTGCAGCTCTGCTCATGCACGAGTTCTCTTTTATAGGAGCTCCACAAAGACTATTGCCTGTACAAATTTTAGATTTGGAGCTAAATTTAAGAATAACAAAATTCTAAAACAATGGAAGAAAAAGCCAGGAGCAAGTGATTAAAGAAATGAAATTCAGGGTCTGCAAGTTCAAACATTATCAGAGAAACCAGTAAGTCACTTGAGACAGAAGAGGAAGCTGAGCAGCAGATGGGAACACTAACTAAATAGCAGACTGAGCAGCATGTTTACTTCATTTTTCGTTTAAGTTCCTTCAGTCTGGATTATAACTTATAAGATACATAGGGAATTTCAGAAGCTTTTAATCTTTAAACAAAAAATGTAATATGAAAAGCTTAGTACCAGTCACAGTGATCATCCATTACCATCATAATTTTAAGTGTCAGATTTTGAGTTTCAAACCTGAAGGATCCCAACTTTTCAACACAGCATCAGAAAATTTAGTTATTTTCATTAGGTTAGAGCTTTAAAAAGGCTGACACAGTTCCAACCATACATTAGCCTGTTAAAAATGAAATTTTTATTAAAAAATGCTCCTAATCTTTCACCAAATAGCACCAAAACTGATCAAGAGCACTTTTATATAAGAAACAGTTCTTCAGAGATAAGTAAACAAAGCAATACAACTGCTGAGAGAAAAACTGTGACACCAAAAAAATCTGTTCAGTGATTAGTTTCAACATAGACCTGCTGGCTATATAGGACACTAGCTGTGAATGTGGCCTTTATTTTTTCAAATCTTTATTAAAAAATATTCAGCAGCACAGGTTGCAGAATAACCAGTTCTTTTAGAGCTTGCACTCAAAATAACAGAGACCAGGAAAAAGAGGAAGCCACAGCACCAGCCCGACTACTGATTCCAAAATAGAATCCATTAAAATCAATGTTAAAATATCTCTTAAAGCT
>NC_031774.1:46505255-46585740 GCF_001522545.3 Parus major
CTAGAAGAGAGTCCTACTTCCTTCCAAGGGAAATATATAAAGCAACAATCCCTGCAAATCACAGCACTGCTAGTACCCAGGTTCAAGGTGAATCCTGAAGCAGGTTTCTCAGAGAGGTTGTGCAGTCTCTATCTGTGGAGAAATGCAAAAACCCATCCGGACATGGACACGATGAACCTGCTTTGGAGATTCTGCTTTGAGCAGGGAGTTGGGCTGTATATTCTCAAGAGGCCTTTTCCAACTTCAATGATTGGACAAGTCTGTGAACCTTCTGTTTTCACAGACTTAGTGGTTACTGCATCAGACTAGGACATGGAAAGCTCTGGTTGAGCCCTGTGCTGTTCCTCAGACTACTGGTACAACTCTGGCTTAGTTACTGGCTCTCCTCCACCTCAGTTTCTTTAGTGGCCACAGACTGGTAGCAGACACAAGAAGTGTCTGAGCCACAAAGTGTCTCAGTAACCCATTCTCAGAAAACTGGATCTAAGTAGTTATCACTCAGACATTTGACTGCTTAAAGAACAAGATGAGGGATTTTCAGAAAGCCTAACAATGTCCATGTGCCCAGTCTACACACTTCAAATAGGGATTCCCTTTTTCAGGAAGCACGGAGAATTCACTGTTAAAAGCACAGTGCCTTGGACATCTGAAAAATAATTAGAGTTAAAATCAAACTGTTCATAGACCATGGGGCTCTATTGCTGCAGAATGCAGGCACCTCAGCAGAGCATGTGATCACCCTCTCTTTAACCTAACTGGTGCAAATCTTTACTTATACAGTTGTTGTAAGGTCTAGAGGGTTAAAATAAAGTGTAAATTGAGGATCATAAATAAATATTATAATTCATTTGTAATTACTTTAAAACATAATTGAAATGGAGGCAATAATCACTGAAATCCACAACTGATCTGTAAATAGAAACTGAATTTTCTTTTGAATGACTTTGAATAGCAGAAGGCTTCTCCTTACATATAAACTCAATCCTCCTGAGTTTATAATACGCCTTTGGAAGAGACAATCCCTTGCACTGAACTTAACTCATCACATTAATTTTGTATCCTGTGATAAAAAGGGCTGTCTATTTACAGCTAAAGACTAGGATACTATTTTCTTAGTAGTTACTTCCATAATGAAATTCCAGAACAATAAAGATGTGGCTCCTAAGCGTTCATGCTATTCATAGATGTATTACTTCTTGTTTGGGTTTTCTAAGTGATCATGGCCCTAGGATATGAGATGGTAGCTGCAACAGAGAAAACAACTTAGCAGGTGAAAACAAGAAAGGGAAGAAAAACCCACAGCACTCTCTAGAGTGGTGTAGCTTTTCTCTTACTGCAGATCATCATGCGCTGGAATACAGAGGCTGATCTACTTAGGCCAGAACAAGAAGTCAGACAATTATTCATCTCTCCTGAGATTTCCCCTGCTAAATACAAAGTTGGTTCAAGGTCTTGGTCATGATATTTCTGATTATGCAACAGAAATAAGATAAGAGGAGGAAAGTGCTGGGGGGAGGGGGATGGAGGGTCAGAGGAAATATGGTCACCAAACACTGCAGCAGCCAGTGACAACAGCTAACACCATTCCTTACTTCATTCCTCAACTTTATTAACAGCTTCTTTTTAAATTGTCAGTTTTACCTGAATACAAATATTTTTTTTCTTTTTCTTCCTTAAGCACTTATTTCTTTTTCTCATCATTCTGACCAAAGGAGGCTGAAATATGCAGAAAACAAACTACTTTGCAAAAACCGATGGTCTCCCAAACATATTGTTCTCATAGGGATAACAATAGTACTGATAGCAATTTAAGAAAAGAAAGGAACAAAACCAAACTGTACTGAATCTCTCTGCTGTTAGAACAAAATCCTAACCACTCCCTCAGAGCACAGGATTCCCTCAGCACCTTTCTCCCACTCACAAACAGCAGTAGCCAGCCCAAAACAAAATCCTTCTAAACTAATTGAGGATTTTCTCCCTAAAAGATTGCAAAAGACAAGGGGGAGTGCTGTGAATTATTAGTCATATTTTTACATAAGGATGGTGCCACTGGGGCCAAGCAAGTTATACACAAATATGTCTATAAATCCACAACTATAAAAATACAAATTGTTGAGCTTCTTACCTGCCCATCAAGACAGTGATAACACAATCTCAATGGTATTTCCAGTAACATCCCATTAGAACATAGTTCAGAAATGTAATTTCTTCCCATTACAGTCATCTAATATATGAAACAGTTACTTTAGAGCTATTCTAGATTTAAATTCAAAAGCCAATAAATGTTTCAAGAACATGACAGTAGCAGAAGTAGAAAGGGAATGAAAGACTAACTTAACCCAACAGTTGAAATGGTTAAAATGAGAAGGTAATAGAATTATTCAGGATGAAAAGGCATGACTCCTAACATGGAATACAACTCAAATGATACCAATTAAGGGCAATAGTTTATGTCAGGTGACAAGCCAGCACCAAATGTGCATTTATGTTCCCCCTAGCAATTAGCTTGTGCAATAGGCTTCCAGTACTTCTCAAAGACCTTAGCTCTATTTACACTTTAATTTCTTTTGGTCCTTTCCAAAACAATTTTTTTTTCTTCTCCCTCAGTTTCAGGCCTCAGGATTCTTTCTACAAGCTGCTGAGTTTGTACAGTCATTTCAATTTACCAGCACACAACAAGAAGACAATGTTTTTCCACAAGATTTCTGAGAGTACTCACTGTGGTAAATATGCTCCCCATTAAATCCACATCGTATTTTTAATCAGATACAAACCTCCTTTGTGTATATGGAAAAAGAAGAGCACAGGATTCCAGAGGGCAATCCTGTGACACAGGAATGCTTCAGTGTTTGTGCTCCCACAGAGAAACAACGCAAGAGGCCCAAAACCACTGCTTCAAACTTTACATCCAGCCTCCAGAAGGAAGCTGCTTTCTTCTCTAGTCACAATAAAAGCCTCCAGGCAGCACAGATATTGGCCTACCTTGCATGTATGCCTCTATCTGTCGAATTAGCTCGTAAGACTTGGATCGATCCAGAAGCGTACGAATAGCTGGGAGAGGGTCTAGGATAATGGTTTCTGGATGAGCATCAATGTACTCCTGCAAAACAATATATAGGAAAAAAACATGGCATTAGGTTGGCTAAAGAGTGTTGAAAAATGATGAGAAGAGAAAATAATGGGGAAGAGAATATATAATGTTACAAGTCCAGCTTCTCTTCAAGCGGAGCCAAATGGACTTCGGCAATGCAGAAAGTCCCCAGACAGTCAAAACACTGACACTTGAAGCAAACACAAACATGACATCTAACTGATTTAGATGGCAAATCCTCCTGTAGTCTCTATCAGAGCAAAACCTGTGCTGCAACCACATTAGCTTACAAGGGAGCCAGTGGCAAAGTGCCATAGTAAGAACTGTGAGCAGGGCTGAGAAAAGCCATTAGGAAAAGAATGATGGCACACAGCTGTCCTGGGGTCAGCCTTGCATTCAATTACTCCATGTGAACATCACAACTATCTGAACTAGGCTCAGAAATACATCTGCGTTCTTTTGTGTTGCTTTTATTGCTGTGTTCTAGCTGGGCTGAAGACGGTGTTAAGGGCTGGACAATAAGGGCTGAAATTTTTTTTGGCAGAGCTGAAGAGATTGCTGTTTCATTGTGTCTTCATTGCTTGCTACTTCTCTGTGTTCATACTCTCCTTTTGTGACTACAAGAACAAAGTCAAGTTAATGACCTCATGGATCTTCATCTTGGGAACTCAATTCCCCATTCACTGAGGTCATGACTGCACTACTGCATCTTGGCCAAGAACACAGACACAGCTGCCAGGTATCGGCCTTGCAAACCCAACAAAACTTCCTTCTGTTTCTTAGAACAGAAGCTGAATTCCTTCATCATTGCCCCAGTTGGCTCTATAAAGTCAGTGGGAAACATGGATCCATCTTACTCTACTCAAAATCAGATAAATATATCCAAAATCAGCATCTCTCTTTGTTTCACCCAACTTCCCAAAGCCATCCTAATGTTTCCACTTACTTTTTAAAATCCATTCAATGCAAAAGCTCTTACAATTAATAGACTTCTACAAAGTTCTACTTCATTTAAATTGATTTTGTCAAAGAAGAAAACATACTACAGAAGATACCTCAGAGTATGACGAGATGGCCTCAGGAGATGCACTTTGCTGGAGAGAAAAGAATGCCGTAACCTATTCCCAGAAAGTGATTTTGCCCCAGATACTAACTGGGGATGCAGACTTCTCCACCACAGCACTGGGAAATTGTTGCTTTCTGGTGACTACATAGTCTGAACTGATAGCTGCTAAAAGGAGATTATTCATTTGAAGTTACGAGAATCCAGCATGGGGGTTTAATGAACCTACTGCATCACCCACAAGACACAAGCAGCTTTCCCTTCACAGAGCACGAGGCTCCCCTCAATGGCAATACTTGTGTCTGACATATTTAGTAATCCCTGCAGAACACAAATAATGAATTCCCCAAAGATATGGTGCCTCATGGGAAAAGTAAGGGACAGCCTTTCGCAAAGCTGGTCATCAAGACTGTCAGCTGTTGTCTCACCCTTGCAGTACAGCCTGGATAAAAAGCCTCATCAGCTCATTGGAGCAGAAGCTGGGTTCATTTCCAGTCACTAAACCCCAGAACATACAGTTTTCATGAGCCTCCTGTCCCTAGTACTTCCAGAGTCTTAAGCAGAGCAATCAGCTTTCAAATACAGATGAGATTTAATTTTTTTTTTTAGAGCTAGAGTATCTTATTACCTAATGCCTCTTAAACACCCACACATGTCTATGCATACCCGTACCATGTGTAGAACATACCCTGTGGAGCTAGCATGATCCAGTGATTAGAGTGTTAGCCTGAACTTGCTGATAGTGAAACTTTACTACTTTAGTATCTCAGCACCTCCAGAGTAGCAAGACAGCTCTTTTAGTCCCTCTGTTCCTCCATTTAAAAGACAGGGAGTTACCACACTGTGTGTCTTCTCCAGCCCACAGAGGACAAGCTCCTTAATACAGCCCATATCCTGATGGGGCAGGAGGCAAGCACAGCACCCAGACTGAACATGTCACAGCTCTGAAACATGGCCTCAGCAGAGCTCTGAACAGTGAGCCTCCTACAGTGCTTCTGATGCGTGTACGAGCTCTTCTTTTTACACTGTGGTGACCACCTGTCCACCTCGACTGGTCTCTGGTTCCACCTTGACTTCAAGCTCCCTGGGCTTCCACCCTGGCCCAGCCCCTACTCTGCATGTACTGGCCCTTCCCCTCACACATACATTCCTCCTGCCCGTGGACTCCATTGCCTTTACTGCCCCCCAAGGAGGCAATGATTTTTCTGTCTTTTAGCATTTTGTGTACCTTCCTGAATCTTTCTCATGCTCACCTCAGCATTGAGAACTTGCTTCCCCAGGATTTATGTATTCTGCTTGTTAATTTGGCTCATGTTACTCTAAATATTTCCAGAGGGAGCCTGGCTTTTTTATGCTTTCTGTAAGGGAACCTCACAGAGATTTTTCTTTCTAATGGTAATAGCCCTAAACTGTATTTAAAGACCATCCAACCACTAAGCTTGCCACAGCATAACGAAGTTTAACAGGAATAAGGCACGATCTCAAGGTCATTCTACACCAGTCAACATGTCAAGAGAAATGAGCATCTAAGCTGACTTTCCAGTGACTGGTTTCTCATCTTGTTGCCTTAAGGAGCCTCCAAAAAGCTCTGTAAGGCAAACATTAAATAACTGATAAAGATGAAGGAGGTAGGAGCTGTTTTTCAAAAGCCATTTAGAATCTGGAGAACTTTAACTAAACTATTTTAATGTCAAGAACTCCACTGAGTACAAGGCAACAGCCCCTTCAAACACACAAAAAGGCTTTTGAGCTTTCAGCAAATCAGCTTTCTTTACAAAACAAGGAAATTTCTCAGCATTAAATCTATGTCAGGTACTATTCTCCAACTCTTCTACATTTGCAGGCCTAGGAACTTGGGCAGCCAGAAAGCACAGGAATGGCAAAACTCAGAGCAGTGCAGATCTGTGTCATCTAAGAAAAGACCTCAAACTTTAAGTGTCTCCTAGAGTTAATCTGGGGACAGGCCACACATCACTCCTTTTAATTGAATCCAGAAGCAGTCCCTTTTCAAAGAGATTCTCATGCAGAACAAGGTCAGTATATTTGTATGTGCCCTTTCTGTTTGAACACATCTAGAGATTAACTGCTGAAGCTGTGCAGGGGACAGGAGCATCAAAATGCACTCAAGTCCTCATAACTCTTCATCTCTTCTCACACGCTATTGTTGCTTGGATTTCCATCACAAAGCATTAACTCTGCATTCAAAAACAAAACCATACAATTCCACCAGGATCCCCAAAGGAAATCATCCAGCTTCCTGTTGGGCCTTTAGTCTGCCAGCACCTTCCCAGTCTCCCACACCTCTCACCAGTACATCACCAACACGTGTAAAAGACAGTTCCAATAGCCATGCACAGAAAACTACTTTAAGTAAGTTAAAATCTGAACCTTACACCAATTCTCTACAACAGGAAATTACAATAAGAAAAGTCAATTTTGTTAGTTTCACAGGAACAATTATGGTAGCTGATGTGAAACCTTTCATAAACTTTGATTCTTAACTAGAAACTGCTGTACACTTAGACATCATGTACTACAAACACACTACGTTTTCAAAGCCACATACTTCGTCTAGAAGGCAGGAACTGGGGTAGTTTGGTTGTCTTTCTTACCAAGAAGGCGGAACTGCAGCACCAGTAAGTGACCTGTGAAGATCACTTAAGAGACTGGAAAACTCCTGATGTAACCTAAGTAACAGCACTCTTCCCATGGCACAGAGTAGCTCCACTACCAGAAATATAGATTTGCATACATGAAGGGTTTCTGCCTAATTATTTTGAAAGCAGATGAGCTACTATAGACATGAACTTGAAAATGAAGCAGTTGAAGAAGAGAAACACTGAAGCCAAGAGAATACAGCGGTATTGTCTTTGGTACAGCACAACCTTTCAGCTCCGAACATTCAAGTCTTCTCTCGTCCTTCCCTCAAAACAACTCTGCTCTCTACTTCAGTGGACTTACTGAAGACTGATATCCATCAGCACACTCCAACCACCCAGGCAACAATGTGGAAGATATTTAGGCTTTCCAACAACAGATTGAAAAGGCTCTGTCCTTGGGCTTCAGTTCAGCTTGACCCAGACAACATCTATGTTTTCCTCTCTCTAATCTTTAACATAATAAAAGCAAACAAGAAGAAAAAAGGAATTTTAGCAGATCCTCCTTTGTTTGTATTCCAGGCCTGGTGTTAAATCATGCTTTGTACCAGCCCCATTACTGGCAGAAGGCCAGAAATTGAACTTGAAATCAGAAAGAGACCAAATATTTCATGTTCCCTGTTAAATACCCCTGGATATAACCCAGCAATTAAAAAAAATATTTTCCTTGAGAAGCCTGTTTATAGATGAGAATAGAACTGCTTTTCATTTTACCCAAAAAAAGTAGCTGATTTTTTTTTTAATATTTTAACAGAAAGTCGATACAGTATCTACTGCAAATAACAGGTCATTAGATAATAAGGGACTCACTGATTCATTGACTTGCTTTTATTAATAAGTAATAAAACTTATATAATGTTTTGTTTAATATTAAACAAAGTTCCAATAAAATATTCCAAAAGAAAACAAGTAAGCAAAAGAAGCAATAATGTCATTTGGATTTGTGTTTTCCCACATACAGAAACATGACAACGACTGCTTGTAAAACATGTCACCATTTTCCAAGGGAGAAAGAGACATAAACACAACCGTGTCTAATGTGTTTGCATCAGATTTAGACTTAAAAGCTCCTTTTTGTTGTCTTAGGCTGTGATGGTCTCTTTTCATGGATACCTCCTTCCAAAAGGAAAGGTGAAGGTGTACTGGGTCTTCAACAAACGCTCACCCCAAAATTGTTTGTCTCTAAATCTAAAAGAGATTTCTGCAGCGGTTAGAAGGAATGAGGGGTGTGGCAAGGGGAAGGAGGAACTGATCTTCTCTGTTACATTTCTATTCTCTGTATATCTCAGAAACTTTCTGAGTACCCAGCTGTCCTGTGTAACCTTCAGAAGTCTTTTGCTCCTTCAACTTGTAAATCCTACCCACAGGAAGCTATCCTAACCCCTATCACTTGAATTACAAATATTTAGTAAATTTTGCTGTTTATGAGGCCCTTGCAATAATTTAAGGCATCATTATTTTTCAAATGGATAAAACATAGCTATTTCCCTGTGAACTCAGGTGCAAATAGACCATTTCAATTTTGTATTAACCTGTCCCCCAAACTAGAAAAGAATTACTAAGACATAATACTTTCCTTTGGTTTTTTGCTTGCCTCTTCTCAGCTGAGAAGTGCCCTACTTCATTCCCTGCCAAAATATCTCCCTCATTTTCCTTCCTCTCAGTCCCAAACCCTTCTAAGAAAGCTTCTCAGTCAAGATTAGAAGAGCCCATCCTGGACAACTCCAGAGTGGGAGAGTCAAGAGTTGAAGGGCAGCAGGGGAGGAAACATTTTAAATTTTTGTCAACCTGATAGCAAAAGACTAGGCATAGAATCTGTGCCTGAGCTGTCTTTTTAAGTAGGCTAATGCAAAGAGAACCTGTTCAGAAAAAGCTCTGAAAGAGAAATTAATAACCCTATTGATTTTCCATCACTGGAGCCATCATTTTGAATGCAATATGAAGCTGCAATGAATGAAGCTACTCAAGCCCCTGTACAGCTATGACAGGCAGCTGCTCAGAGAGCATTCTAATGAAAGCATAACAAAGATTCCCCAATGTCTTACAAGAGCCAAAACATACTCCGTTTTCAAAGCCATATACTTTGTCTGGAAGGCAGGAACTGGGGTAGTTGGTTGTATTCCTTACCAAAAAGGCAGGAACTGTAGCACCAGAAAGTGAAAGGCACCCTGGGGACTCTGCCTCTTTACCTGACTTACCTCCATGTACCTCTGGTCAAGAAGGAACCTCTGAGGACTATAACCAATTTTTACAGTTAACTAATTACCTCAGTACAATCAGTCCAGCCCTCTGCTACAGTGGGTAGGAAGGAAGACTGACCATCATCTCTGCAAAAAATCATCAACCCCAAAATAAGGATTTAAGTGTCCTAAAAAGCAAATCATTATATTTCTCCACTGTTCATCTCATGCGCTACACTAGGTGCTGCTTGGAGTCTTTGTTTTGGCTTTGGATGAGATCACCAGGCACTCATTACTGATTTTCAGCGCAGTGGAGAACAGTTTGCATCCACCAATATTCTCCTGAGAAACTGTAGTCCATACCACATCCAACTAGCACAAAGACCTCAGAAAGCTCGGCCCTAAAGATTTTCTGGAGCTAAAAATGCCACTGTCAACAGGCCACTTCTCAACACCATTTTCATTCTCCTCTAATTTTTTTTTCCACGGCAACTGAAAACAGCCATAAAATGGCATGCCAAGAGGCTTCCTGTTCTATTAGCACTCTCTGTCAGACCCTACAAGGGCTCATCACAGACTCCAGAGAGAGCAGGGACAGTCATGTAAATATGAAGCCAGTTTTCTCCTTTGCTCTTTGCATATTAGATAGTCAAGGCCTCTACAACATAGACCTGAAAAAAGTCATTCTTAAAAAGGTCATAAATGTAGTCTGGCAGATCATTCCTCCTCCTGTGCTCAAGGATCTCTTGCTCTCTGCTTCCTGGAAGACTGCTTTATGGAGCCAACAGTAAGAGTGCTGCCAGGTATCATCTTGCTGTCACATTTATATTCAATAGCAGGAAAAAAAGCATAATGAATTTTGCACTGTTTGGTCTGGTTAAGATCATCAGAACTTTTTCAGTCAACTTAATCAACAAAAAGGGAACCACACTATTTCCACTTGTGTGTAGGTGCCAGAAATACCACAGTGCTTACATAACACCTCACTCATACAAACAGCTTTCTTGCAAGGGGTCATTTTCCATTTTCTAGGTTGCTCATTGATTTTAGTTTTAAAAACACAAAACAACAGCCCTATACTACACATTTTATGGAAAAGTATTCTTACAATTTCTTTTCCTTATGGAATATGATTCTCTTAATTTCTAATGGTTTTCAGTATCTTAAGAATAATACAGGACAGATGGAGATAGGCAGCAATTTCCAGATAGTTTCTGCCCTGGATATGAAACTACATCAGAGTATACTCTAAAAACACATTTTGGCATGTAATTCAACACAGAAAGGCCTGTTCTGTGCACCATTGGTTCCTGGTTATATGCTTTAGTACTGTAGTAGCTTCCTGCATGCCAGTGATGTGGCACAACTCGGTCTCCTGCAGAAGCAAAAGCTTAAGGCCTTGTTTTATTGGAGAGGATATAATTCAGATGGCTGCACACAGGGGCCCTACCCTCTATCTCATCCTCTGTCTTCCAAAATAAAAAAGTTTGGAAGGCACTGGGAGAGAATCTTTTAAGACACTTTTTCTTTGATAAAACAGTTCCCTGTTTGTTCTACACCTTGCATATTTCTGACCTTCAATGTAAACTTGAGGGGAAAAAAATAATAATAATATAACAGGATTTTCAGCACTAGAAGACAGAATCACTCACAGTAATCTTGATGTTGCAGAAATTAGCATTCCAGGAACTGAGGAGACTAGACACAACTGGGCCAAACTAATTCAGTGGCTTCACTCATGGAGAGATGCATGTATAGTGATCTGCAAAAACCTGTTCCTCTTTGTGAGCAGCACTAATACTCTTGAAATAACATAAGAACATTCGGCAGGAAACCAGTTCTAACTAACATCACTGATACAAAACAAAAGCTTCCCAAGGTGCAAGTCCATTTTAACCTGACAATTTTGCTGGGCTATCAGTAGCAAGTCACCAGTGTGACAGACAGCCCTTTTCATCATACCCCTACAAACTGCACAGTAATCAGACTGAATTTCCTGCACCAAAATCTTCCTCCTGCTTGAAATGCCAAAGGTACCACTTACCTGGAACCTGTGAACCAACTCCAGTGACTGGCTGTCATTCTGGTCTGCTTCAAGGATTACATCTGTCAGTTTATGAATGATCACATCCAAAGGGCCCTGATCTTCAATGGGTTTGGTGAGGTCAAGCTGAAGAAAACAGAGAGAAACATTTTATTAATATTTGAGGGATCCAAGCTCTTGTCCCTGCCACCATCCAAGGTGTTGCTGCCTCACAGATGACATTTACTTTACACAGTGCCTTTGTTTTGGTATGTTATCTAAATCCCTGAGAACTGACGTACCATTGAATGTTAGAAAACTTTACTTAGACACTTATTTCTCAGCAGTGTGGCTCTAATTCCATGAAAAACAGTGAAGTCACCAGCAAGTACCCTCCATCCAAACATCTTCCTGTGCTTCTCCACCCTAAACAAACACATGGCTCTTCAGCTCAATTTCCCAGTATGTTCACACGGTTTCCTGGTACATTCACATACATTCAAAAGGAATGAGCTAACAAGGACTAACACCACTAATAAAAGGAAGGTTTGCTGTGCCCTTTGCCCACTGGGATTGCACAGAACAGCACCCAGGACTGGAATAAAGGTAGCACAAAAGCAAGTGACTCAGAATCTGTGGAAATTCATCTGCTACTGAGACAGCTATTCAGCTGGTAAGGAGGGGTGCAGCTCCCAGACAACTCCCAGTAGCAGACTTTGGCATTTAGCTAGGTAGGAGACAAAGATTTGGGGTGGGGTGTACAGAAAGTCTGGTAAAGACAACACAGGAAGGCATTAAAACAGTGGCAATGAGTTATACGACTTGGTTCCAGTACCAAAACAGAGTTCAAGAACAGAGGATTGAGGAATTCTCTCTTGATAAAGTATCAATGCAAGGAAGCCTACTGGACCTGTACAAGATGCATGCAAGGATCCTAAGAGAGCTGGCCAGTGTTATTGTGAGGGCTTGGATTTATCAGGATATAATTCAAAACTATGGAGATTCCAACTAAATCAGGCAAAAACAAATCTACTACACAGGTAGTCTGGTTACAGCAAAGTCTTACAGAAGTGGCAGGATTTATCAAGATTTTCAACACCTGACTGGGCAAAGCCCTAAGCAACTTAGTATAAATTTAATGCCAAGTCTTCTTTGATGAAGATGATGTATTGCAGACCCTTAAGATGCTCATGAAACGTAATGATCCCATTAAGCTATTTACCAAATTTAACATTAGTTCAATCTAAGTACCAGAACTGGTTCATGTTCTAGCCAACACACCGGGCTGCTCAAGGCACAGAAGCTGTGAGATTCAATTCAACTAGTTGTGAGACCTACTGCATCACTGGCAACTTAACCTTGTAAATGTCAAACCAGGAACTTCTTTGAGAGGAAAGATGGATGTGTACTCACTAAAGTTAGCATCTGATTTTACCTGCATGATACTTTCTATTACTGCCTTCTTTTTAATTCAACTCTGGTAAAGACGGGAGTGAGAGGCACAGGAGGAAGACAAGTACTGGGAAGAACAGGCTGCTGCTGATGCTGTTTTCTGTCTCATTAGCTTGAGTTTTGTCCTACTAAAATATCCCACCCTACAGAAATGGCCCTGCTTTGAATTAAGGAGTGAATGCCGTAAAGAAGATAAAGATAAGACAGGATCAAACCCATAAAACTGAAACAGCAGAAATCTATCAGCCTTATATTAATCTGCTAGTTGCTAATGTAACCAATCCACAGAGCTGAATGACTCTTCTTGCATAGGCACTCTCATCTGGACTAGGTTTCCCTGACCAGCATAACTGAAGGTACCTATGGCACAAAAGCAAATTGAAAGACTGCCAATTCCTCCCTCAGAGACCACCTTTGCTTGCCCATTACTATATGCTCCTACTAACAGTTATGGGTTGGGGCCCTTTGAAGTCCTTATGCAGATTCAAATACAACTGGAAAACACAATGTGTGTCTCTCTTCCAAGGAGACAAGCAGAGAGACCACCAGCAGTGGACTGTGGGTGTCCACAGTGGGCAGCACTCCCTACAAGCAAAGAGACCAACAGGACAGACTTGGTGTGGATGCTCAGGGATGGGTAAGCTGTGGCCAGGTGAGGCAGTCCACAGAAGGTCTGCCTGTCCTGACATATTTTCACTCTCACAAGTAGTGCAGCACGCAGGCTAGGGGACAGCCTAAGTATCTGGAAAAAAAAGGCAAAATGAAGTGAACTGCAGCTTGTCTAAAGGACACAGAAAGCAATAATTAACTTCTTCAACCAAGCTCCAGAAAAATCAGTTAATATCCTTAAAAGAAATCTCAGATGACCATGCTGCTACTTCTGATTTTTTCCATCTGCCTATCACATCTGGAAGGAAACAGCAAAACAAAGAGTCCATTTAACTAGGTCAGAAAGTTCATGGTTGCCAAGGTACAAAATTCTGAATTAATCCATTTTCAGGAGTTGCAGTTTGAAAAGCAGTAAGAAGCAAGCAAGTACTTGAGATTGGTTACCCCTCTACAGTCTTCCTGAACTTTCAGCTCAATCTGCACAGAAACATTCAGAAAACAAGAAAACAGTCCTCTCTTTCAGCCTTGACACAAGAATAGAAGTAAGCCTCAAGGCAAATCCAGGCATTTCCAGCACAGTGTTTTCCGCAAGCATTAGACATCTGGGCAAGATAACTTCACAACAGTTGTGCCAGCTAAACGCAACAGGCATATTTTGAGAATGAAACCAAATGCACATACTTTGCACACTGGAAAGCATTAAAAAGACTCCCCCCAACACTGTTTTGCTTCCCTTTTACCAGTAAGGCAATGTGAGAAACGACAGCATGATAAAGCAGCTACTCTGGAAGGAAGTTCAGTGACCACTTCAATGGCCTCAACAAGGACAGCAGGTACATTTCAGCCACAAAAACCTTCAAAAGCTGATCCAGTATTTTGTGGATTGGAGGATCAAACCATTTGCAAGAATAAGTTCTCTATGTTTAGTCACGCTGCAGAAAGCAAATATTCCTGGGCTGCATGGAATTTGGAAGAGATCCACCTTCCTTTTATACACTAAGAAAAAAAAAGTAGAAGGAAAAAAAAAAAGACTTGAGAAGGTAAAAAGAAGCCTTTTCAAGTGGAGCATCAGACCCAAAAAGAAGTCAGTGAAAGTAAAGTGCAAAATTTCTGATGGCCCTCTGCTGCGACAAACACTGATTCATTGTTTGTCATCAGCTGGAATCTGTGC
The DNA here is from genome assembly GCF_001522545.3 of Parus major. Classification (NCBI taxonomy): domain Eukaryota; kingdom Metazoa; phylum Chordata; class Aves; order Passeriformes; family Paridae; genus Parus; species Parus major. The sequence goes on from NC_031774.1 coordinate 46,519,502, forward strand.
CCTCCTACTTCCCTTCCCTTTCAGCATCTCTCTCTCTGAATGATCTCTGCATTTGACATGATCACCCAAAGGTTTGTTATTGCAAAGAGCTAACACCATAGCAACAGAAATGAGAGAAAAGATTTATCAGCACCAGCTTGAAAAAACAGAGATACATCTATGGTGCCTTTTCTTCTATGAGATAAACTATAGCCTGCAGCATACTCTGCTTACCCTTCTTCATGTTAAAAAACCAAACCAAACCAGGTATTGGCTTCACGGCATTGTCACTTATCACCCAGCAAAACTCAGGTGCATGACATGGAAGAGAGTATCAACACTGTACACAGTAAATATGCAAGGCATCTATGTGTGACACAGACTGGTGCACTGTCTCTGGGTAAAAAAATAGATGGACAGCCAGGACCAGAGAGTGCTAGTGGTGAACCGAGTTAAATCCAGTGGGCAACTGGTCACACCTGGTGTTTACCAGCGCTCAGCATTGGTGCCAGTGCTGTTCTATGTCATTGTCAATGACCTGGACATGGGCATCAAGTGAAGCCTCAGTCTGAAATTCAAACCAAGCCAGGCAGGAATGCTGATCTGCTGGAGGGCAGGGAGGCTCAGGAAGGTGACCTGGACAGGCTGGATCCAAGGGCCAAGAACAACTCTATGAGGTCAACAAAGCCAGGGGCCAGGTTCTGCACTTGGGTCACTCACAGCAGCCCCACACAGCACTACAGGCTGGGGACAGAGTGCACAGAGTGGCTGGAAAGCTGCCTGGTGGAAAAGGACCTGGGGGTGCCATTTGACAGCAGCTGAACATGAGCCAGCTGTGCCCAGCTGTGGCCAGGAAGGCCAATGGCATCCTGGCCTGTGCCAGCAGTAGTGTGGCCAGCAGGAGCAGGGCAGGGATTGTCCCCCTGTACCCAGCACTGGTGAGGCCACACCTCAAATCCTGTGTTCAATTCTGGGCCCCTCAAGACAAGAAAGACACTGAGGGGCTGGAGTGTGTCCAGAGAAGGGCAGCAGAGCTGGGGAAGGGTCTGGAGCACAGCTCTGATGAGCAGCAGCTGAGGGAACTGGGGCTGTTTAGCCTGGAGGAAAGAGGCTGAGGAGGGAGCAGATTGCTCTCTACACCCCCTGAAAAGAAGCTGTAGCCAGGTGAGTGTTGGTCTGTTCTCCCAAGTAACAAGTGATAAGACATGGGGAAATGTCCTAAAATTGCACCAGGGGATATTTATATTGGATCTTAAGAAAAATTTCTTCACTGAAAGAAGTCAATCAATAGAACAGGTTGCCCCAGGAAGTGGTGGAGTCACCATCCTTGGAGGTATTTAAAAGACATGTAAATGTAGCACTTGGGGATGTGGTTTATTGGTAGACTTGGCAGTGCTGGGTTAACAGTTGGACTTGATTTTAAGGGTCTTTTCCAATCAGAATGATTATAGAGTTCTATATGCCTTTCCTGGTCCTTCAAATCCATATATGGAAGAAACCAACCAGTAGATAAATGCTCTTATCATAGCTGGCTGCAGCCAGCCTGCCCACCTTTTAATGGAAGGATGGGCTGAAAGTTACAAAACACTCCAAGCTTAGAAACGACAGTCTCTCCCACAGGCTTCCCAGAGAATCCACTGGAAAGCAAGCTACAGGCACGCAGAGCTCCATCTCTGCCCTCCTCTCCCCTTCCCCCTTCCTCTGTCCTCCAGAAACACACAGCCCGCACATTATCCAAATCATTATAGAGAAGGGCAAAAAATGTTTATTTCCATTAAGCATAATTTGTTTAAAGTTTTGGGGTTGTTTTTCTCCAGAACCCTGGCAATCCATCTGTATTGCAGGGACAGGGCGAGTGCCTGGCAGAGTGCCATGGCTCTCCACTGCTCCCAACTGCAATCCCACACAAATGCATTTCTGGAAGCCATGTATAAAAATAAAACTATGTCCAAGTGGAGAAAATCTGGATTTGTTCACTCAGGGGAAAAAAAAAACAAAACAACAAGCCAAACAACTACAAATGCTGGATTTAGGAAAAAGAAATATAATTTATAATAATGATTAAAAATAGTTGTGTATTTTTTGTTTTATTCAGTGTTTCCAGTCCATGGTATAATCAGCTGTATTTCAGAATCTGCCTGAATAGGATTTGTGATTTTGATTTATTTTTTAAAGCTCTTCTTCCAAAATAGTTTTTGGATTAGCATTCACATGAAATGAAGTTTTAATACCAACCTGTTCTTTTATCTGAACCAAAGAGAATAATGTCCACTGCTATATCCCTGAGGAATGTAGCATCTACATTTCTATTTAGCCTCACTTTTCTCTTATATTTTCATTAAAAATAAAGACCCATACAGCTATTCTGCAAACATTTTGCTCCCATTCTCCAACCCACTAACAAACTCTACTTGCCAGGATGCTGCTCTAAGTTATTGCTGTTTTTATTTGATGTGGTGCTAAGACAGCAGCGTTCTAGGATGTGCATCCTAGAACTGGAGTGCATGTCCCTTCACAGCAGCCTGTTGTGCTGCAGGCAGAAAATGTCTGTTAAACTTGCAGAAGTTTACCAGAAAAGGTAAATTAAGATAGAAAGAAAATCAGAAATCTAAGCTTTCTCAGTAGGCAGATTGCACCAAATCATCAGACATTAACTCAAGTGCTAGAAAACTTAATAAAATGCTGCAAAAGTGAAAGATACCATTCAACTTTCTGGTAGGGACCTGTCAATGGTGTGCTACACATTTCACAAATCACAGTCCAAAAGTCCCTTTGTGATATTCTAGCCACTCTTCTCCCTGTGAACTGGACATACAACTTCAGCCTGACCCGACTTCTTAGCTCCTTGATTCCTGAGAGCATATACGGAATTTTCTAGATGAATCTATTGTATTCTGCTATTCTCTGCTAAGGCTGTATTGGTCCCAAGACATGTGGGCCTTATTTCAATCTTAATTCAGCTTCTTAAGCTCCACTGCATGAAAACCTTTGGGATTTTAGCCCTTATCTTCCACTCCTGGGGCTATTTTCTATCCTGTATTTTCATCACATACATTTATATCAAAAGGCTTGTAAAATAAAGCTTTTCAAATTCTTCTTCCACCCCCAGTGTTTACCTGTGCTGTGCATCTATGCTGAGCAAATCACAATGAAAAAGTCACAAGCTCCAGATGAGAAAGCCAAGTCTTCACAAAGCTGAACTCTGACAGCTGATCTATTGGTGAACACTGCTCTCTCCCAAAAAGCTTGAAGAAAGCATCTAAAAATATCTTAAGCGCTTTGAAGATGGAAGCGAAACAGCAAAAATCAATACTGTCAAGTTCATTGTTTCACCCTACTGTAAAATGTAAACAAAAATACAGATGATATTATAATTACAGGAGAGAATGTGCTTGCTCTTGAAAGAAAGTGAAAAAATTCCTGAAAGAAATCAGGAAAACAGTTGTGCATGTCCATCCATACATATAAGACCTACTTGTGCACAGAAACAGAACAGAATGGCACAGAAGCCTGACTGCTCTTGGGACAAACCAAGGGAAATCCATATGAAAAGTATGACCAACACATTCTTCTTGCATGAATTAAATCCTTCAGGAGGAGTCCACTCCTGTCCTGTCCCTCCAGGGACTATACACTCAAAAAAGAAGCTGTCAGGTCTGTGCTGCACAAAACTGACACAAATGACCCCCAGCCAAAGCCCATGGAATATAACAAAGTATATATCACAAAACACTTCCTCAGGAGGAAAGACATTATGCCATCTGGCATATTTCAGTGGTATACAGGCTCCCTGTAGCTCCTAAAACACCTATGTATTGTAACTAAATAAATATTTGTGTATTTAGGAGATTTTCTCCTCATATCTCTCAGAAAAAAAAGTTATCTGGGCTTTCATCACACCCACATAGTGCAGAAGTATTCAGCACTTGCTGCTGCTGCTAACAGGGACAAAGGATACCAAAGGAGTACATGAACTCCTCCCTAGGAAACAAACACCAGCTCTGTCCCATTGCGAAGGGCAAACAGGGACCCGACCATCAAAGGCTGTCAAGAAAGAGCAAAATGTTCACCAGGAGGTGCTGGTTTGTCTCTCCACACCACCCTTGCCCAGCACTGCATTAACCTGCACATCCTGTTACAGCAGCAGCAAACTGAGAAAGGAAATCCGCTGTGGTGAGGAGACCTCCCCCCTCATACTGATGAGAGGAGAGGGCATCACTAACAGCCACCACCTCACATGAGAACTCTCCCAAGCAGGAAGGAAACACCTTGAAAATACCCTACCTTCTTCCTGGTCTTTTTGAAATCACGGAAGCTGAAGGCTGACCAAAGAGCTTACCCTTCTACCACTGCAGGACACTAGAGTTAACTGCTGTTGTTCTGCCCAGATTAGTTTAACAGAACCACCAAAGGAGAAGGAAAGCAAGTCCCACACTACAATATGTCATGCAGACTCGCAGGCAAGTACCAGTGACATCCCAGGCATCAAGACATGCCTAAAGATGAGGAGCAGCATAACAGCCTATGAAGCTGGGTTCCCATTTTCCCAGATACTGAAATTTGAACACTAGGGAAAATTCTGCGTTTAACAGATGGTTTCTTAGTGTTTTCTTGCATTCTTATGTTTACTTTGCATTCTGCCTGAGAGTATGTGCGACCATTTTGCACATTTTCAGGAGCTGCATGCAGCTGCCACCCTGGAAGCTTGGTATGACGTCTGAAACATCTGGGAAGTTCTCACTTCTAGCTGTACTCTAGATAAAATGAAGGAAAAGAAAGCTCATAGGGTTTTTTTACACTACATATGCTAACAGACACCATTTATGGATCACTTCCCCAACTACTACACAAACTGACTAGTCCCTGTACATTCGAGGCTTGTCTCCAAGTAACGCAATCCCCAGGACCTTGGTGAGCATCACCTTCCCACAGCCTCCTCTGCCCCCTCCCACAAAAGCAAAGAGTGAGGCAGCACTGCTCTTGCCTGTGCAGTAACACTGGGATAAGATAATGCACCCCAGTTACTCAAACCTCTCCCACTCTTTCCCTCACTTCCCTCCTTACTCTGGTATAGCTGGTATACATATTTCCACAGAGCATCATCCTCCTGTTAGTGCTAAGTTTTTCCCCTTTCACTTCTTTAAAAGCAAGACAAGAAATCCCATGTTTGGGCTACGGCTAAACCTCTTCATAGAAACCATTTTCAGACTTTCTATCTTACCCAGGACTGGAACATTGTTACTAGAACTTTGTTTTAGACTTACAGCCCAACACATACACAAAAATAAATTCTAGCAATTAAAGTTTAACAGCTTGGTTCATCTCCTCTACAATACTTTGGCAGTTGCAGAAAGTTCTTTTCAGAACTTGCCAAGATGTGGGAACAGCTATTTCTGAGCATGATATTAAACTGAGAGCTTGTGTCCCATTAGGAGTGGATTGCACCGAGCAGGTTTCTGTAGGCAAGCGGTTAAGCAGCTCAGTCTTACTCAGGGATGGCTTGAAAGGCAATTGCTGATTTTCAGCAATGCAGGAGAAATAATCAATGTTACCCAAATCCAGAAAAGCCTCTTGCCAAGGGTGTCCCCTGAGGTCACCAAGGCTCCTGTGGATTAAGAAGAGCAGCAGAACAAATCCACAGATTAGCAGAGGAGAAAAGTTGAACAGAAAATGTGTGACACGGGAGGATTAGTGTCCCAAAGAATGAAAGCAAGTTATAGAAAACAAGAACACAGGAGAATGAACATTCAGCATAACCTGCCTTGCTTCACTTCCTGGAACTGTCAAAAAGGCAATGTTCAGTACACCAGATTAAAAGGCTATAGAGGAAATCTCAGTGGTGGAAGGTATGGGAAAATTACTAAGCGGTTCCTAGTAGCACAAAATCTCTGATCCACTTCTGTAATGGTCAAATCAGATCCAGAAATCCTCCTTCTTTTTACTTTACATGGCAGAATTTTAATGGTTTTTTGAGTGAGCTGGGTGAGCTGTAGCCCAGTTATTGAACTGACAGCTCAATCAACCCTGTAGGAGAGCAGACAGCAGAGAAGGAGTGGAATGGAGACACTATCCATGGAGAACAATCCAGCTAATCCAGAACACACAAACAGCGCAGCACTACAGCCAGTATAGCCCAGGTAAGCAGAGGGAGGGGCACGAGAGTGGTGAACTTCTCTAATGTTTTCAACCCTTAATTATATCACAATATATGGAATTAAAACATCAAGACCTTACAAATACTTTTGGTTTTTTAATAACTACTGGAATACAGAGAATGTTAAGATGAAGGAAGCATATTCTGAAAGTTTAAAGTTTCTCTTGAAGACACACACACATGGATTGCCTAACTTCCTTCTTTTTGATCATGGGATTAGATAAGCAAAAAAGCTGATACACAAGAAGTATCCCCAGAAAGCCTGGCTACTACCCTTTATCCTAAGGGCTGACAAAGCTCAGCTCTGGATTTACACCACACAGCTCAGGCTCAGCTTTTGGATAATTCTTCAGCAGCACCTGTCAAACATCAAGAGCAGTCAGAGCTCCAGTATGTGAAGCTGTACTTCCCATGAAATTGCCAATGTCTCTGCTGTCTCTGCTGTAATTCTCCCTTCAACAAAGCTTCCCATCTGGCACAGCCAGGCTGCCAGAACCCTCTTCATTCCTGTTAGTTACTAGCCCCCAGAGAGCTGTATTTCTAGGTGCATTTCCCTTTCTCAAGAGACTCTGGATGACGCCAAGTTGTAAGCAAATGCAGGTAGCACCCAAAGTACATTTAAACCAGTCTGCTCATCACTTTGCTGAATTTGTGTGCTCTTTATTGTGTACTAGGAAATTTAAATGCATGTGGAGGGAGCACTAGCTGTCCAACTAGAAAGTTTTTATGGTCTTTATTCACCCCCTGCCTAAACTAATTAGGATCCCTTCTTAAAAATGAACTAAAATTGAAACATACTTGTCTTAAAAAAAAACAAAAAAAAACCTTCCTTCATCCAAACACATTTTTATGGTGCTGCTCATGACCACTGCATAGCTAGTAATGCTTGTGCAACTGCAAAGGACGGAGGAGGAGGAGAAGTACACTGGAATAAGGCAGGGAAGAAACACAAAAGCTTTAGAAGACTTAGCCTAAAGGGAAAATAAAAATGAGTAAGGTTGCTCTTAAACATAGAGAAGGCCATGCTTAGGCTGACCTCTATCATATCCCTGTGCTTCATGAGTAGAAATCAGAAGAGAGATCATGAAGAGATTTAAGAGACTGTGTCATTCCCTTCCATTCTGTTCCAGCAAGTATTGTTTATGGAAGAATGAAGTTGCCTTTCAATTACAAAGCATTACTTCAGCTTGAAACCACTGCTCCCAGTGAGACAAAATGATGAAACCATTACTTCCAAGGGTGAATTTACAGACATTTGAAATGGTCTGAAATGAACACAACTGCAAAGGTGAAACAGCTCATCCTCTCAAATGGAGGAAGAAGGGCACAGGTGGAGATTATACTCATCCCTCACTGGTGCTGCACTGCTAGAAGGTATTGGAGAAAGGAGGAGAAAGTGAAGTCAGGAGAAGGTGGCTGGGACACAGGCAAGGCTCTAACTGGAGCCTCTGTGGGTCTGACTCATTGTATCAGCAAATACCCTGGCACAGAGGTAGTTATGGCCAGCTGCTTTGCAACAACTGCAAAACAAATTTGCTGTTTTACTTTCTACCATGTCTGATGAAGTGGTCATAAGTGGTCTGCTGCTCAGCCACACCTCAGACATTTTTTCCCACTCAGGTGAATAGTCTTCATCCAATGCAGCACCTGCCCAACACACATAGAGACCAATAGCCTAGAGAGATAATTTTAAGTAAAATTCCTTTTTTATCACAAGAATGATAAAAGGTCTTGCTTTTGCTGTGCTGAGATTGTCTGACAATCCCTCTGAGGTTATCACCCAGCTATTCTGAAGCAGGAAAACTAACATAGAATTTGGTAATACAATGAATGCTACATCAAGCTGCATTAGATTAAATTAGAGGATAAAACAGTATACAATTCAAGCAGATTTATGACTTCAGGATGGCAAATGTATAAAGAAAGTAATTAGTAAAGACTGCTGAGTTGTGAAAAGCTCCTGGATTTGATAATAAAGGATGCTTAGCATTTTTTACCAGCATGCCAAAGTGTAACATGTATTTTGGGAATACTCAAAAAAGAAGAAAAATTGGGATCTCTGTGTAGCAAGCATAGGGTTAATATTAAAGATAATATAGAAATGGCCACAAATTTTACACAAATGTTTGGTTTCAGCTTTCAACAAGAATAAAGAGGCTGGTCATGAGGGCAAGGCAAGTTGGTGAACGGAGATGGATACAGATACATCAATAGGTTCCAGCAGCCAAAGCCAAAACTCATGGAGTGAGAGTCACAGGAGCCAATAACTACATTAATTTCAGACCTCTTCCTGCAGTCAGAGAGGAATGAATAAACACTTGGACTTCAAATTCATTTAGTCCATCTTACTTTCATGTTCTAGAATAAGAGCAATCACACCCGAAATATGTCTGATCAGAAGGAGTCTAGTGGAGTGGCACAGATGTCAGATGAAGCTTCAGAGTTTAATATGCTGAAGGGAAAAAAAACTGCTTCTCCCATACTGGGTACAAAAAACAAAACAAAACAAAACAAAACAAAAAAGCAAGCACCCCTCCCCATCTCCAGAAAAACAAAATTAAATTAAAATTCAATTAAACAAAACATTACGTAGGAGATCAGAGGATGGTGATACAAGGCGTCTGAATAACTGGATTCTTTATGCAGTGATTCCAAATGATTAGGGGAAAAAAAGACAAAAAAAAGAGGCAACTATATCAGGGAAAGAAGAGGGGAAAATGACAGCTACTTACTGTTCATCTGATTTAGCAGTACAGCAGAATTTCAGTACATTTGAAGATGCTGAAAAATTATCAGATCTTCAGGTGTAAATAAAAAAATGTAGTAAAAAGTGACATGAATCTCAAAAAGACGGACCAGACCAGACCCAGCTAATTGGCTGTATAACCACTGATTCTCTAGACAGAGAAAATGCAGCAAAGCATTTTCTTTTTTTTTTTTTTCTTCCTTTCTTTTTCATTTTCTTTCTCAATAAAGCATACAGGCAGGTGGAACTGGAGAAGGACAATGACCCATAGAAGCATGGCAAGGTGAATGAAGGGTTAAATAAAAGAGAAGCTGACAATGGTTTGCATGCTGAAAGCAGCAGTGGCAAATCAGGGAGGCTGTGCTAGTGGCATTCCTCAGGCACTGGCTTTCTGACCATTTTATTTAATATCTTCATTAGCAGTCTTAGCACAGTAAGTAGATTACTGATAGACCTTAATATCTACATAGTGTAATTGGCTCTGCCACTTAGCAGTATCATGCAGAAGGGAGAATCAGAAATAGAACAACACTGAGAAAATACAAATGAAAATTATGGTGACATGACAAAACAGAGTATTACCACGACCAGGGTATTTTACTTGAGGTTTTTAAGAGTTAAACTACTGAAAAAGGTGCTATTGAGAACCCCATTGAACAGTTTTACCCAGTTAGGGCATCCATGACTAGAAGTAGAAAATCAAAATGAAAAGAAGGCTTAAGAATTCAACTAAACTTTTTAAGTTACAAGCTTAAGTACATAGAAAATCCCCTCCACGCATTCCGTGGCCATGGATCCTTATAAACTATGAATAGGAGCATTTGGTCTAATGCAGATTCTTAAGAAGCCACTTTTTGGCATGAAATAGCTTACCTTAATCATAAATACTGTTGCTACACTGAAATACTGACTGATTTGATGCTATAAATGGGAGTTCTGAGGTGTACAGCACAAATTGAAATCTCCTATCCAGGAACACATTTGTTCCTGGAGCTCCCTAAATATTCTCAGAGGACCAAAAGAACGAGGAGGTACGGAGATCAAACAGAAGAATCTCAGGTTTCAGATTATTCAAACTTGCATTCCACTTTATAAACAGAGCACTAAGTGAGCAGTACAAAGGCAAGATTAAAAAAGGACTATCAGAAACATCACTCAGGAAGAATCAGGCAAAGCAGCACTTTGTTGTCCTGCAAATCAAGGTCATGGCACACTCTGGTGTCTTGACACAGTTCTGGTGTCTTCCCTCATGCACTTGACTGACAAGCCATCCTCACCAGATGGAGAAGGAAGCTGTAGCTCTGCCCTTGGCAAGGCAGCCAGGCCATGCTGGACTCCTCCAAGAATCCTACAGACACCTTGTTGAGACAAGATGAGATGAGATGGCTGGGCTGATTTACAGGAATATCAGTGCTACAGAAGTAGGTCAAAACTTCATTTTAATTGGTTAATAATAGTTTCAGATTTTGTCTCACAAGCCTACCATTTGACTGTTGGGGCTTTAAAATTACATAACCCACCCCTCACTACTCATTTGCTTTTCCTTTTTGCTGTTTGAACAGGAAAATGACTTCCAATTCAGGGAAGACAGTGAATGCTGGGGTAATTAAATGAGCTAGAAAAAGAACAGCTAAAATTGCATTTCTTACTCCTCACTCAAGTCTGTTTACATGAATCTCAAGCCTTCCTGTCACAGCAACAGGTAAAACATCCAAGAAAACAGAGTCTATAAATTGTTGTTATGCCTTCTATAGAAGGCATCTTCACTATTCATACTCATTTTAACAGGCAAAGATGGGAAGGCGGTAAAATAGGTGTAACACAAGGACACAGCCAGAGTGTGAAAAGCCTGTCTGTGTAGCTTACAACCAGAGGACAGAGAGTGTCAGACATACCTAGAAGGTCCCATGCTATAACCTAGTTTTCAAACTGTTTGCATGCACTCTTTCCCTGAGCTTTGATTTCAAGGCACTTGTCATGATTCTCACTCAGCTGACTGTCAAGACACCCTTTGCTGCTTCTCATGCATCAGCAGAGATGATGCTTCATTTGCTCTCTTTCCTTCTCCAATCCTTTGCATAGAGGTAGCTCCAAACTCTTTCCAAATTTCACCACAGCAACACTTCTCCACCGCTTTTACCTGGGCAAGATCCATTCTGTCAACCGCCAGGGAGGGCTGGTCCCAGCTCCCGCCTGCCCCCAGGCCCCTGCTCCAGCAGACATTACCAGCAGCCTCAGTTTTGACACTTTGGTATTCCTCTCCTCAGCTCTGTTTTTCATTGTAATCACTGTAATCAAAATTCTAGTTTCTGCTTTTCTGCCTCTTGCTCTTACCTCCACCTCTGCTTTTGCTCCTGTCCCAGCTAGCTCTTTGAGCTCTCCACTTACACCAGTCTCTGTGAACATGAACACCAAACTACTGGGCCTGCTATTTAGAAGTCACTATCAATTCTCTTAAACTCTCTCCTTCTTGCAATCCAGACCTTCCAGATTCCTTGCATTTCTCACCACATCACCCCTTCTTTTGGATCAGAGGGAAGTCCTCCCCTATTCATCTTCAAAATTCTTGAGCTTATTCTCTCCCACCACTCATCCACACATAAAGCTAACTTCCACTTCCACTGCTCAAAAATCCAGCCAATGCCTCAGCATTTTCTTTCATCCTGCTGCTTCCACTTCAGAAAAGCTTGCCATAAACATATACACAGCTCTGTCACTGCTAGACTTCACATCCCTTTTTCCAATTCCTGAGTGACATAAAGTTGGTTCTAAAACAGCCAAATGCTCAGAAATCTTCTGCCTTTTCTCCAGAGGCCTATTTGACTCCATCTACCAGCTTGACCACATCTAGATTCAGAGAAGCAGGAGTGTGGGTGTGACACTACACCTAAACAAAGCTCAAAGGCTACACAGCTTTGAGCAAGGACACTTTGAACTTCTAAGGGCAGAATAACATTCACAGAGACCAGCTGAGCACAGGGGTATCTCAGCTGAACTTAGAGCCTTGAGCACTGAGAAAGCTGTTCACAAAAAAAAGGTAAGTATAATACACACATTTATATATGGTGAACACTTTTATATATTTTCTTTTACATATATATTCCTACCTTTCCAAAGGCCTTGTTGGAGAAGATATACATACACATGTTCTTTTTCCTCTTTGCTTTTAACTAGTTAACTTTCACTTAGGACATGGCAGAAAAGAAACCACCACATTGCCAATCTGAGCTATCTTCAAAAACTAAGAACTTACACTGATCTTCTGCACATTTCCCTGTAGTCAATTGTCACCACTGGAGTATTTAAAAGCCTACATTACAGGGTGAAAAGGGGGCTTGAAACCACTAAACTGCATTTCAGTGCCATCACTTGATAATTAGAAATATTCTCTGACATTTGTCCTTAAAACTATAACATGAACACAAACTCTTTTCCTTGGTTCCACTTGGAACCAAGCACCTCACCATAACCAGTCAGCTTCAAGTTCTCTGAGCAGGAAAAACCAAAATCATGTTATCATTGCTGGCACAGCTTTTATACCCCGAAGTTTTCACATCCAATTGGCAAAAAGGGCGTGTTTGCTGATAAAACCACTTCCACAAGCTTCCTGAGCATTTGGTCTTTGCTGTTAGCCTAAGCAAAATATCTTTAAACCTCTTGGGCACAAGCACACTTGAAACTTTCAGGATAAATCTTTATTTCCAAATGAAAGCCCCTTTCCTTACTGAAAACAAAAGATGCAAACAAACTTTCCATTTTAATTTGTAGTATTAGTCATGTAAGAATCATCGTCATATAACTTCAGGGAAAACTTCTATTTAATGAGGCTTTTAATGGATCATGCTGAAAAACAGAGCCAAATTTTCTCCCTTTGCATCACCTGACTTATTGTACTTAGTCAACCCACTGGAACTGAAAAGCTGACTTAAAAACCTCAGACAACTGGCAAAAAGAGCTCCTGCAGATTTAAGTTCACTCTGCACATCACATCACATCAGCGTGAAAAATCTAAGCTAGTAAGGCAATTTCCAAGTGCTGCTTTCTTTAAGCTGTGTTGCAATGTGAGTACAGATACCTTCAGCAGTGAACCCCCAGCAGAAGGTAGGTGATCCAGAGCTGTCCAATTCCCTATTCTCACCTTAACAGAGAGACATTAAAAAATGTTTCTAACTACGACTTCTCTATCCACTTTGCATCTCTCTACAAGTCTCCTTTATTTCCTTCCATCCCTGGGCAGCTGAGGATGACTGCTGAGCTGGCATCTCCCTCCTCTCCAGTCAGCTCCTGTCAGGCCACCAGTCCCTGCCAGCAGCCCACAGAGCTATCCCTTGCTGCTGTTTTCAGACAGGAAAGAGAAGGCGTGTGACCCAGCTAGCCCCTACTAAAGATAAAGTTATCAAAGCTCCAACTCTTCCTATCTACATCTGCTGGTAGGAGGAAATAATCAACTTGTCTGAGCTGGAGCAAGGGATGTTGCAGACATCAGAAAGCCACTTGTGTCAGGAAATTCCTGTCATATGTTGCATTAAAAAGGATATCTTTCTGTAATTGTGTAGTAAATGGCACCTTACCTTTATTTGCATGGGAACAAGAGGCAGGGTGTTGAGGAGGTTATGTGGAGGAAAGCAGAGATCTTTATGAAAAACCAGAGATAAACCTTCCCAGTGCCCTGTGCACAACTGTAGCGACATGCAGTGTCTAACAAATACAAGAGCTACACTGCCATCCTCCACACCAGCTTCCTCCTGACCCTCACCTGTGGGACCAGTTTGGTCCTGGATGTAAGGCCTTGGGGAGTGCCCATCAGCGCTGACACTCAAGGGTTTTTAATTCTTCACAGCAGCTTTTCCAAAGAAAATTTCAAGGATTATAGACAGAATGGCAATGTTTTAACTAAAAGAAACTGTCCTCCAAGGCACCTTGAGACCAAACCACCTCCAAGGCTTGGTTTCTGTCCCTTTACTACCAGCATTACCTTAATAAGCTTTAGCAGACTGACTTCCTTTAAGCTGGAGTGCCTGTTGTGCTCTCACCTGGAAGTTCACCATCCAGGAGGTCACTTAAGCCCTTTCAAGTTATTTCCTCCACCGTGCATTTTTATCATTAGCCCATTTTACCCTGTCTTTAAAAATTGGATCAGGCATCAGAGACATGCTTATGAAGCTACAGCAGCTGTGAGACTTACAAGAACAGCACTGACACCCAGTATATCTCAACTTGTTGAACTTTTCAACTCATTGAGCTTTTCAGGTCTCTGCAACATCAGCCACAGTCAAGAATCGTGCAGCTTGATACAGTTCTGTGCTTAGCACAGCTTCTTTATTCCACTTTTGCAACTAGCCAGGAGCAGAGTCTGTTACTACTTCCCAGCTTCAGGGCAATACTGTAAACTTTGACCAGCTCCCAAGGCATGCTGAAGGCTCTGGAGCTGCTTCTCTATGAGAAAGCTCAAAGCTCCAAGAACTACCAAATATTCCTTTTGCAAGGGAGCAAGAACTGATCTCTAAACAAGACTCTTTTGGATAGTAACTGGTTGTGCTGGGTTTGGCAGGGATAGAGTTAATTTCCTTCACAGCAGCAGCAGCCTGTATGGCACTGTAATTTCAACTGATGACAAAACCAGTGTTGTTAACACACCCATGCTGCAGTTATTGCTGAACAGGGCTTGCACACTGCTCAGGCCATCTCTGCCACTGAAGCTGCTGCCCCTGCAGCCTGTGGATAGAGGAGGGCAAGAGGCTGGGAGAGGACACACCTGGGAGATTTGAACCCACCTGTGTGAACAGGAACTGGCTGGGATCTTAGCTGCCCTCTGGGTTCAACCCACTACCTGGGTAAACCAAGATACTGGTTTATAAAGTACCTTCAAAATTTGAGCTCAAGCTGCTGCTAAACTCAGATTAAAAATCATGTGATAGGGTTAAAATTAGAAGAGAATAATACATTTTAGAACATCTGGCAGACATAGACCAGGCATTTCTGTTGTCCAGGTGAATGTCCAAGGCCTTTTTAAAACCCCTTTCCCATCTCTACACACACAAGCAGATATCCTTGTAAAGATGAAGACATGGAGAGAGAAAAGTTGTAGCTACATTTAACATATTAACGCAATATGACAAAAATAAGCATTTTCAGAAGAAAAGTCATTTTACTATCAGTGGATCTTGAGTTTTAATATTTTAATATTTTAATAACATTTCCCCCCCCATTCCAGTTTATTTACTTAATTCAGCTGTTCCAAGCTTTTCACATCCTTCAAGAATTATTTAAAACATGCTTGCAGAACATGCCCTTTTCAATACTGGCACAGACACAATTTCCCTAAGGTACAGATAAGAAGATGACCAAGATACATTCCCAAATCCCTGAGAAAATTAGTGGACAGTCTGCTAATCACTCTTAGCTAGACCATGTCATTACTTATGGGTATGGCCACTAAATGAGGCATGGCTGAAGAGAAGATAAGAACATGCTCACCTTAAATGAGAGCTACTCATGAAGCCTTCCAGAACATAAAGGAGGACTAAAATGGACATGGAGAGGGATTTCTTATATGGACATGGAGTGACAGGACAAAAGAGAATGGCTTCAAAGGGAAAGAGGGCAGCTTAGGAGCATGTTAGGAAGAAAATTTTCACTGTGAGGCTGGTGAGACACTGGAGGAGGTTTCCCAGTGAGGCTATGGATGCCACATTCCTAGAGGGGTTCAAGGCCAGGTTGGATGGGGTTCTGAGGAACCTGGTCTAGTGGATGGTGTCTCTGCCTATGGCAGGGGCGTTGGAACAAGATGATCTTCAAGGTACCTTCCAACCTAATCCATTCTATGATCCTATGAAACCCTTCAGCCTTTTCAAGGAAGGGAGTTACACAAGTATGTGTGTGGGATTACCAACCTTCAGCAGAGGATCACTGTAAAGTCACCTGCTATTTAGAGCAGTAAAAGAGGGATCACAGCTGAAATTTTGTTTAAATCATCAAAGAAAATTAGCACTGCAGACACAAGTTAAGGGTAGACAGTAAAAAGAGAGAACTCGATTTTGATGAGGGTGTGTTTACTCTGAAGCAAATATTGACAGGAATGTACAAAAGTCCGGCTGAGTTTCTCACTCATGTTCTTCTCAGTGAAATTTCTGTGTAACAATATACTCAAAATTGGTAACATTTCTCTTCTAAGTCAGACAATTTAACAAAAGACAACAATCATGTCCAAAATCTGTAAGAAAAACTAAACATTTTCTTCATCATTATTATAAAGCCTCCAGCTCAAAGTGTATTTTCTCAGGTTACTAAGGAGCTCATCAGTCTGGGCTGTCTCCCTTCACTAAGCCCAGGTGTCTAAACAAAAACTTAATGAGGGGGAGGGAAGTGTGGGGAGATGGAGAAGGAAAGGCTCAAAATAAACCAATGTTATTCAAACACTGCTAGCTCCTAAATAAAACACAACAATACTGACCAAGTGGAGACACAGAAGACTTGGCATGGCTCCAGATCACAATAACTATTTGTCTTCTTTGCCAGAGGCAAGAAGCAGCTGGGGATGCCACTGGGTGGGATAAAATAGCACCATGCTACAACTGGAGGATTACTCCCAGAAGCAGTGCAATACATAAGAATAAAAGATGACAAGTTAGATGAATACTCTTTTTTCAGGAAGGACTAACTGTTCTTTAGGATAAGCAGGAAAATTAAAGATATGTAAAAATCTGCCAACATAGTTTTGCCAAATTCACTTGATTATAAAAATCAATAAACATGCAGAAGGCTTCACCTGAATCAGCCTGAAATACTGCAAGGAAACAATGGAATATGTAGATCTTGAACCAAAGGAAATTTTGTGAAAATATAGTACTTTCCTAAGAGTGAGTGGGAACCCTTCGAAGCACTCCTCCAATTTTGGAGGACTGTTATACACAGCACAATGGAAACTTCTGAGTGGCAGAAAATTTCTCAAGGGTTTCATACAATTGCAGGGAAAGAAAGCAGAAAGCCAGCAAGCAGTTGGTATTTATGTACTTATTTATTTATTGGCAAACATGCTTTGAAATTAAAGTTATACTACCTGCAAGCCTGCTCCACATCAAAATCACCTTTTGGGGAAATGTATAAGACTGGAATCAAAACAGAAGATTCCTCACAATGCTATATCGGTCTGTAACATAATAAACAGCACTGCATTCCTTACCCGAGTTCACTCCCCACGTGGCTGGCTCAATATGAATATACTGAAAGCAGAATTGTAGGTGCCTCAGAAATACACCTTTGTGTTAATACCACGCAGAAAGGACCAGACCAGTAATACAGGAAACCTTTCTGCTGCAGGATGTGGGACCTAAACTGCGAGTTTTCTTAAGTGCAAATGGGAGGGAAGGAGAAAAAGGAGAACAAACTCCAATTGTATGACATTAAGCTTTACATAAAGTAAACCACGGTCCTTTCCAAAAAACCATTAAGTCAATATATGGTATCTCTGCAAAATACATGGAATGGAAGCAATTTCTTTTCTGCACCTTTCAAAGCTGAGAGGAAAATCAGCACTACAATGCTGGAAGAAAATTGTGACAAGCAAAAAAAGAACAGGCAAGAGGGCTTGATTTCCACTAAGAAGCCGAAACACAGGTAAGACAGCCAAGAGAACATCAGCATTCCAATTTCCAGGTCAAAGCTGTGACCTTTAGGAACCTAAATTTCCTAGGCAGTTCGTTTGAAATTTTTTCAAGCAAACAAGTTACCACAAGATAAAGGGTGTGGATTTACAGCTCATGAACTGCTAAAGCCAGGTAGCTGTGGAACAACCCTACTTTCAGCCATGACAAACAGGTGGTGAGGTAATACAGTATCAGCATCAAAAAAGTGCTTTGCCCTAGAAGAGAGACACTGCTTAATACGAGCACCATACAAAATGGATTAACTAGGACAGATAGGGTGACAAGAAGAAAATGTATGGGCTAATTACCAGGAAGACTTCCTGGCACACAAATGTATTAGGCCATGGAGCAGTCTCCCACAGGAACTGGTGAAAGCCCAGTTAGTTGAAGCTTTATGAAAAACCTTACACCAAACAACAGACAAAACAAGCAGTAATTCTTCACTTCAGGGAAACAGCAGAGGTATTTCCACTTTACACAGAACTTTCCAGAATGGAATCCTTTCCTTGTTACAGCACTTTTGCTCCCAGCAAAGCACGACAGCATCACTGTGCAGGGAGATTGGACCCTTCCCTTTCCAAAAGGCAGCACCAGTTCTGTGACCGCAGCCCACCCAGCTTTGATCCCTGCGCTCCCTCTCAGCTCGGGACCCTGCCAGCCTGCAAAATGTGAAACTAAGGCCAAGAAAATTACCTCCTGCATTTGAAAATGACTGGCCTCCTCCACTCTGTAGAGACTGCAGACATTTGCCGTGTCCTTAACCAAGGCAGGCTTGCAGAGTTAGTGTTATGAATATTCATATATTACTACAGACATGTGTCATTCAAGCTTTAACTAGAACTTTCCAAATAAATCTATTCTGAGGTTTAACGAGCTCTTACACAGCTCAGCTCTGTGGCATTCACAATGCAGATGACAGCAGTACATCTGAATACCTCTAGTAATACAAGAAGACCTATCATAGCTAGAGTTCAGCCCATTAACTGTCCTGTAGCAGCACTGGGCTGAGTAACCACAGGTTTAATAGCTGTGACCTGCAGCTATTTGCAGACACATACCAATGTAAGTGTATTTTGGGAAGTGCTGTGTGCTTCAATGTGCTCCGTGGTTCCAGGCACTTCCTTGCATTGACTATCAACAACTAGCACTTCTAAAAGTCCAGCTCATCTGACAAAGGGACATCAGTCTCTCTCTTTACCAAGAAACTTAAAGAAGCAACAGCTTTCAGTATTTGACAAGTTCATTGTCTCTCCAGTACGTGCACTTCAACACCAAACAAGTTACCAGTGCAATTAGGAAACTCCCTTTGCAAACAAAACTGATTTTATTTACTGTCTGATAAGGGCTTTCAGTGGCAACCTGGGCTCAGCAGAAGCCAGGCAGCAAGGATTACGGAACATGCACTTCCAAAGCACATCCTGAGTCAGGTGTTTCAATACTGAATATCTACATCTAGTAAAGATGCTCTAAGAGACAAAGGTAAGTCACAGAAAGGACACCATGTCATATTTACTACTACCATGAGTAACTGACAATAAGACTTCAAGGCTTGTCATCCTTTCTCACTGCAATCCCCTTTTTTCCCCTTCCTCCCTTTATACACTCTACAACCCAGGATGACCCCAGAAAGCACAAAAAGCAGCCAACTCATCTCCAGGGTGCACTGGCAATGAGTACTACAGTGGGGACAGTCTCTCCTTAGGTTTTCCCACTAACAGTGGCAATTTCAACTTTAAGTGTTTTATTGCCTGTAGACAAAAGCAAAATGGAAAAGTAGCTGAAACATGCTAAGTACCACTGAATTTATCTTGGTAATATATAGCAGGAACTGGTTTTATGGTTAAAAGCAACAGAACATAGGTTCACATAGTTGGCACTGGTGGAGGCAAGGCGCTCCAATCCAGCTGTACTACCACCATGGCAGTTGGCTTTGCAGCAGAATTCATCCTGCAGCAGAAACTAAGAATATACACAGGAGAATTCAGCTGTTTTCTTCTCTACTGAAAATAAATGCCTTAAATAAGTGCTTCAAGTTACTTGTAAGTAATAAAAATAGCTCATGAAAAATAGGTCCCTTTCAAGCTGTCTCCTTCTATGGGAAACATGATGAGAAAAAACTAAGACTTAACAGCAATTAATTTCCAGCACATCCAATAAAGTGCATTTTATCACTTATATTTATATCTCAGACTGACACAAGGCAGTTAGACATAAGATAACTACCTACTATAAAGGTGACAGCAATAGAGTAACAATTTATTTCACTTATTCTGTTGGGTTTTTTTTTTTTATTTGGTTGGATTTTACTTTAGGAAGCAACAGCAAAGGACTTATTTTTACCAGATATATAAAGTTTCCCCTCTTCATCCTGTGCTTTCAGGAAGGTTGACCTTCATTTTCTTGGTAATAAAACTTTTCTTCTGCAGTTTTTCCTTTTTTTAGACATTTCAAGCTCATCACATTAGTCTGTTATTTCAGAATCCAAAGACTGTCCTGAGTTCTGGAAAAAATGGGTGGTATCTTCAAAAACAGGTCTGGGACTGCTCCATCTAAAATACATGGTATTTTAAAATTGAATGGGAGGCATGGCTGAGTCACAGGCCCACACTTGTGTTAGCACGCATCTTCCTAGGAAAATTAGGAAAGGAGGACACATTCAGATTGACTTGGTCCAGATTAGCAACATAACTGCATATTTCATGCTCTTTAGCAGATCACCCAGTCCAGATGGAAAAGATGCTACCTACAAAGGCTACTCTTGCAACCTCACTTTCCCAGCTCAACTATACCACAGGAGCACTCCCATAGGTCCAGCCCAGAGCCACCTCCTTGGACCACAGGATGTACCAGACTACAGAAAAGGTTTTTAAGAAGTATCTCTACACTATTGAAGACAGCAGTCTCTCACACCCTCATCCTTTCAGACTCTTTCAAAAAACATACTAAAAATGCAGCAATAAGCTGTTGGTATGTTTGGGTTTTCTCCATATTATAGGGGCAGAGGTTCTCCAAGTTGCCATGCTACTTGCCTTCTATATTTATGCCTGCTATATGTGACCAGTTCCTACAGAACCAAAATCCCTCATTGAATACTGAAATTATCTCATTTAAAAAAAAAAACAAAAAAAAACCAAAAAAAAGTTTAAAAAGTTTTCATCCTGAAATTAGTAATACAAGCCTTCTTTCCCTACCACATACCTATGGAGCATGCATGTTCTCCTGCATATGGTGGATACTCCTTAACTGCAAAGTAATAAAAGTGTAATCACTGAAATATTAAAAGCCTGTAATTTTAGTTTTCTTCTACTGAGCTGCCAATGAGTACCATGATATCACAGAACATCCTGAATTAGAAGGGGCCCACAAGGATCATAGAGCCAAATTCCCATAGCAGATTCACAATGTAGTATTTTTTTAAACAGTGCCATGAGAAACACAAATAGTAAAATCATGCTATTTTGCAAAGCATAACACAAGCTATCACATTGTATTATATTTTGCTCTGAAGCTAGAAAAGTCCCTCAAGAATGGCCAAAAAAGTAGAGCAATTTCTATGAATGTTCACAGAAGGAATTACACAGACAAAGAGGCTCTGCCTTCTTGTGCCCAAAAACTACAAGTCACTCATGAACATTTCCATCACTAAGGAAAAGAAGAGGTCTAGAGCAACACAAATACAAGCAATTAAACAGTAAAGATGGTCAGAAAATCTGCCAGCATTTTATAATGGAATTCATTCAGGAAAAAAAATTCAGTTAAGATTCTTTGGAGGACGGGTGGACAGATGGGATGAGATTCACACACACGTCTGTGCAGAGTGGGCTGATGCATTCATATTTACACCCCAAGGAGACAGCTAGAGCACTTGGTTTTTTGCATGAACCTCAGCAGCAGCTGCTCAGCACCTTTGAAAAGCAGGCTCATTACTTAGCAGCTTACCCCAGGCTTCAGATATAAGAAGGACCAGTATGGTCAGTCATCTGACTTGTCCTATGACCCAAGCCACAGAACTTCCCCTCACCATGACCTCCATCATAACTGACAACCTTACAGAATACTTATCTTTGTGAAAATAATAAAATCATTATTTAAAACAGTTTTTACTAACTGTGAAGCTAATTTGATATCTAGTAAAACCTTTTAATGATTATTTCCCCTTACTAGAGCATGTCAGTTCCATAGTAAAAATTTTATGTTCCCACTACACCTTCTATGCCTTTAAAAAAAAAAAAAAATCACCATTCAAAATCTAAAGAAACATATGAAAAATTTAGTGTAGGCAGCATTAGTTCTGCCATGTTTGTCTTTTGGAAGATTACAGCTGGAGTCAGGCTGTAATTCAGCATTCAGCAGTGGTCCAGGAGGCAGGACTCCTCACTGAGGTTGGCTGCAGGGTGCAACAGCAAGTGTTCAAACACTGAGGCTGCCACCTCCAGCTTAGAGCTAGCACCGTAACTTGCAGCCCAGCATGTGCTGCAGCCACACCCTGGTGGCAAGACACGCTTCTGCCTGACCCAGTGCAGGGAACAAGGTGTGACAAACACAGCAGTGTAAGCTGATACACAGCCAGCAAGGAGCAGAAGGGAGATGAGCAGTTTAGAGGGAACCATCCTAACAGCTCATCACGATGCAGGAGGCTTCTCATCACCAGTGCTCTCTCTAAACAAACAGGCATTCCAGTGCTGTACCTGGATAGGTTAACACAAATTGGGTAGGCCTGTGGTCACACACAGGAAGAGGCATTTGCCTCTTCTTTCCACAGACAGAGTAGATAGACCCTGGCTCTGCTGGGGATGCTGCCTGGCCTCACTGATGTGGCACAGGGCTCAGGAGCCTATTAAGAGCCATGGAGAACAAAGCCAGTCCTCTGATACGCTAGCACAATTTTGCAACCTTAAAAAGAGGAGTTGGCTTGTCTCCAGACAACTTTCAAGTACAAGAACAAGCACAGGACGGGCTCCAAACACAGGTCCTTCAGTACAGCCTGTTCTGAACACCACAGCACAGATGTTTGTGAAGGGGAACAAAAAGAAGGATGCAGAACTGGTGCAAAGAGTGGTCTGAAGTTTGAAATTTGCTCTTCAAAAGCTCTGTCATTGTGGCCTCCTCTAACACCTTGATGTCTACTTTATATTGTAGAACCCAAAACTGCCCCCAGCACTCGAGGTGAGGCTGCCCCAGCTCAGAGCAGAGCAGGACAATCCCCTCCCTCGCCCGGCTGGTGATGCTGGGCCTGATGCCCCCAGGACATGGGTGACCCTCCTGGCTGCCAGAGCACTGCTGGCTCCTGTTCAATGTACCATCAACCAGGACTCCAGGTCCCTTTCCAAGGTACTGCTTGGAAGTCATTTAAGTCAAGCACATTATTGGTATCAATATACAATAATAAAAGGCCTGCAATACAGACATTCAGACCTGAACTTATAATTCCTCTCAATCAAAGAGAACCCCAAACCAAAGCAAGAAAAAAATTCCACCAAAGGAAAAGAAATATTGATTATTAGAACCAGAAAAGTCTTAAGAGTTGTACAAAGAGTGCACAAAGCTGTAAAGTTGGAACAGCAGTCTAGATCCCAGATCCTTCCAGGAAACTTTTATTATTTAGCTATTACTTGGTGGAGCACTAATTAAGAAGACTTAACAGATTAAAGTATGAGTTGCTTCAATATCAAATAGTTCCTTCTATTTTAAATATTCAGGAGATGCTCCATTGTAACAGCTGGAGATGTCCTATCACTGCACATCTACCCATGCAGACAGCATCCTTAGGTAAAGACTACAAACATCGAGGTAAAGAATTTTACAAGCCCCTCCACATCAATGTGGAATGTTCAGTGACTTGCTTTGTTTTGCTTTAAATTTCTATTTACTTGGTGTTTCTGGGTGTTTCCTCATTGTTTTATTTTTCATCGTACTAGCATGAACATGTCACTGTGCCATAGACTGTTGCTAAGTGATCCTCTGAAAACACCAAGTTCTTGAAACAAAATCATAAACAATCCCGAGATATTCAATAAAGTTGCAGCACATCAATCCTACGAAAATTTGTAAGGAATTAAAATTTCCAGTCATCAGCTACTATGCTAAGCACTTCTCTCTACTGAAGATAAAGTAAACTCTGTCAGCTCTTCTTTTAAACATTAACTTGAAGGTATTACTGCACCAAAACTTGGCTACAGGCTGACATATCTGGGCAGTAAAAAAGTAGACCATCCAAGATGGCATTTCGATGGACAGATTATTTTTCATGCATGATTATGCTGCATTTGCATCCTGATTCCTTAAACAAACAGACAGCATAGCATTACTTGAAAATCACTTTTGCTGTAAGCACAGTTAGGCTGTACCCACTTGTTGTGGTTTTAAATGACACCACTCAAGGAGTCTTGGACAGTAGTTATAAAAAACAACCCTGGGTATATTCAGATTTATGGAGAAGGCAAAGGCAGTCAGATTTACTGATTTGAAAAGAACACATCAAAAGTATCACAGAGCCATAAGCCATAAAAACACCAAGAGACCCCTTTACTAGCTGCTAAGAAAGTACAGAACACCTTGACAATAAGCTCCACTAACTCAGGACTGCCACAGTTCCTGGGATGTGACCATGGCTTAGCAACCACACAAGAACAACTCTCAAGTCCCATGTGGTTCGAGGGGCTGTCCATGCCTGTCTTTGCTTTGAACTCAGTCCCTCCAAACTGAGAAAGATGCTCTACACCTGCAACACTAGTGCTCCTAGCTGGTGTTTCACTGGGACTACAACTGGGTAAGGCACTCCCATTCCAGCCTGGAAAGGTCCTCCTTGCACACAAGTGTATATAGTGGTTGGCAGTGCAAGGACACAGTAAACAAAGACAGGAGTGTGATGAAAACAGATTTGCTGAAAGTATCATTTAAACCTTTCTCATGTCTAAGTCAACACTTCAGAAGAAAGGACCTTGACAAGGGAGAAGTTGAAGAGACAGCTGGGAAAATGCAATTCCACTCATCTTCTAAGCTTCCACTATCCCAACTACCCACTGCCCATCAGGGTACCTCACTAGCCTCTTTCCTTCCTTGTGCTGTTTTGAAGTCAAACCTACTCTGTACTAATACAGAAGTAAATATAATCCACTGAGCTGCTGTACAAAAGGCTGACTGCACTAAACTAGTAAAAAGGCATAACACCAGCACAGAAAAAGTAGAAACACATTGATTTAATTGTACAAGCAGGCTGAAGAAGCTAAGAAGAGACACAGCAGGCAGCTAGTTCAAAGAAAGCAATCACAGCATTTATCAAAAGAAAGCAGAGAACTTGACCATTCAACACACCTGTTAGACAAGACTGACCACCAGGGTGTAGTTTCCTCACCCAACAGGAACTGAAAGCAGTGTGAGAACATGGCCCTTTACTAGTAGGAAAAAAGGTTCTCTGGATAATGGAGGATCGTCAACTGTAACCTGCTCTTTTTGACTCAGAAGTGGAAAAACTATCAGGAGCAGAGACCAGTGGAAGTATCTGTCACCAGCAGGGAACAAGTGCTATCTCTACCTCCTTTTTAGTTACTTAGTTCACTGATAACCTGCTATTAAGTTCTTGCATAGTATGTAAGTCATTATGACAGGTTTATGAACATGTAATCTGCTTTGACTCAGTTTCAAACTGCTTTGTACTTAAAAAGTTCTGTTTCCCTCTTTATAGCTGCCGTTCTTTTTTCAGACACTTAAAGGTTGTTATCATAAAGGAAAGGGTATTACAAAATAAGCTCATCTAGGTCACAGGAAAGAATATTTTCCAAGCTAACCTAAAGTGCAAATGACCTCTCTGCAATCAACATAAATTCTCTACAGAAAGCAGTTAGCCTGTTCTCTAATCTTGCCATCAGTAAGGCAATGAACAATTTAACACTAGCTATGCCACTGAGGTTTCAGGACACTGCAGTTGTGCAAGCAAGCCTCTTGTACAAGAAAACAATTTCAAATGCACTTAGACCTTTGAGTAAAAGAAGCTCTTAGCTCCAATCAACAATTTATGACAAAGCTAAAAAGTGTCTCAGATTGCAAAGTCGGCCAAAAATTCCTCTACAACAGTTGTTTTCCTTACATTTTACAGTATTAGCTCAGTCCCAATGGCATCTTTTCCATCTCGTCCTGGGATGATTCTGTCAAAACACTGTAAATAACTCTTCTGCACTTTGGCAAAGCACCAGAAGGAGGAATAGGTTTTTTGTAAAAAAGCCCTCACTAACTACGGAGTGCTCACGTTAAAACACACCCTCAAAGACACAATGTATAAGTTAAGACGTGTTACAATTTTAAATTAGATACAAACTTATTCAGGGAAGCACACCAACTGGGAAATTAAATGAGACTACTATAATTTAGTGAAGGAAGCTCAGGTTGAGAAATTGATCAGTGACTTCTAGTAAGACACTGAACTATCGTGGATCCTAAAATAGCAACCAAAACAGTGCAAGGTAAGTCCATTGCTCAGCAATGACAGAAGCATTTTATGGTTTTGTGTATAGGTATAATAGCTTCTGCTCTCCCACCTGTAAGCTCTGTTGTGCAAGTTTTCAAATCAATTTGATTTTTTTCTTTAAATCATGACTGAAATGTGAGATACTTTACTGACTGGTTAGCTGACAGCATTGCCTTAGGATTCTACAAGCTGACAAGCAAACCAGCAGACAAGTCATCTTGACAGGCTTTTATTCACCTATAATATGGGCAACAAGTAACTTTTTTGACTCCTTTTGACAAAAATAACCTTAACATAAGAAAAGAACCATTAAAGTAAAATGTACTACAGCATCACCATTTCAGTGACAAATCTGCACACTGAAGTCAGGTGCACTTTGAAATGCACATTAATGCACAGTTGAGTCACAGAAAGCACACCTGGATATGGAACCTCCTGAGAACAAAATCACCCTGCACTGTGGGCAGGTGATCTGGAAGAGAAACAGCAGAGTACAAACTGTGATTACCATGAACAAAGCTGCCTCACAGAGCTGTACAAAGCTGTATGGCTTTTGTGGTTCCTCTGGCTTTGGGATTTACACAGACTCATTACTATGTCAGTAGAACACTATCTTGAAACTGAGCAACAAAGAGACTCACAGGAACCTGCTGGAGAAAGCTTCTCTCCAGGCTCTCCCCAGTCTATAGGAATAAAGGTAACACTTGCCCTCAACTTTCTCTTTGAAAAGAGCTTTCCAAAAGGAAGGTCTGCTTCCATCATGTGCTAAGGGACTGCTTAGGGCAGATCAATTCCCTTAGGCATCCAATGACTATTTCAATCCATTTACTGTGTTTATCCACCCTTGCTCCTGGCATAGCCAGTAGAGAGCCACACTAATCTCATCTATAAAGCTGCAGCAGCAATCTCCTTTGTTACAAGTCACATGAGGGAAGTGGGTTGAAAAAAAAGAAAAATAAATTTAAAAATTAACATACTACAGCTCTGTGACCATATGCTAAAGAAACACACATCTGGGATAACTTCTTCCTCACTTCTACCTCACTTTGTAGGGACTATGCTTATAATCATCTAAGTTTCTCCTGGTAATCTCCCATCTTCTTCAAAGTGAAATCCTAGATTCAGCAATTTCAACCCTACATTATTAATTGCACTGCTTTTGGTACCAGTGCAAAGTTACAATTAGTAGTAAATTTTACCAAAAATTGATAGCGATTAAAAATACACTGTCAAAAATCCAGAAGTGTTTTCCATCAAAAGGTCAATATTAGAGTCAATTCTGTGGCTGACCCTTTTTCCTCTTCACCAAAAACCAAGTTATTTTTAAACCACCACCAGATATTGCAAAATAACAACCAAAGGCACAGAAAACTCCTACAACATATGCAGAAACCCCTTCTGTCTTACCTATGTTTAGACACACAGCAAAGAGGTTAACACTTTTCCAAAAAGAAATTGAAAGAAAAACCAAGTGTATTACTATCACCGGAAATGCAGAGTTAAATTGAAAAATACTATTCTAGGAAAAGACATCACCTTTAAAACACAGTACCCCTTGGAGAGAAAAAAAGGGGATGGGATGGGGGCTGAAGTTCAGTTGCTGTAATTAAGCTGAAGCCACTCTTCTGTCTTCTGCTATATTTCCATGAAGGCAATGATGTTCAGGAAAACATTTCCAGTTTTTGCTGTATTTGATTGTGCTCTGTTTTATACAGAGGCAGCTTAAGTAAATGCATTAGCAGTTTCTCTAACTTAAGGCTAAACACCAAACACAGGAAAACCTAAGAAATTTTAGAGCTTAATGTCTTTAAGCATCAGATTTTATTGGAACCATTCACTCTTGCAACAGGAACACGTTTATCTCCTCTAATTGTGAAGTGCCAGAAGAGCAAGCAAGCGTGCAATATTTTCAGATACAATTATCTCAGGCCACAGATCAAAGGAGTAAGTCTTGGAGGAGCTGCAGAAAGAAGAGTCAACATACACCGAAAAGGCTTCCTCAAGCTCCACTGATCTTCTGCAGTTCAGACCTACCAGCACCCCCACTGAGGAAGACAGGCATACAGGTAGCCTCCTTCACTGTTCTGAT
Organism: Parus major; assembly: GCF_001522545.3. NCBI lineage: Eukaryota > Metazoa > Chordata > Aves > Passeriformes > Paridae > Parus > Parus major. Next base: position 46,547,579 of record NC_031774.1, read on the forward strand.
GATATTCTCTCTATAAAGTTTCTGTAGGAAGCAACCAAGTCTGAGCTACAGTGGATACATGAGTCACTGATCCAAAAAAAATCTCTGCGGATCTAAGCCCCAGGACTGAAGACAAGGTTACAACTGCTGTGACAGGAATGAGCTTGCAGCTCTGACAGAGCAGAGAACTGCATGACTTCATCCCCAAAATACACAAAGGATGGGGCATTCATCTGGGAGAGGACAGGGTCAGAGATACAGTCACCCTTGTCATGGTATCATATTAACTCCCTATCCTTCCTACTCCAAGAAAAAACTTCAGAAAAGGTCAAAAGAGCTACTTGCATATTTGTAGTTCAACAGTGACTTTGCAGTTTCAGCAAAACTGCAAATGAGACAGGTTAGTTTTAAAATGAGGCATTTCCTGAGTCACATGCCTCTGAACACACTCCATGTGCCTGTTTTGATACCATATCACAACACCTGCATCCAGTGAAACAAACACTTCTATTGTTTAATGCAGACTCAAAGCCAAGTCTTTGTTAGCCAGTAGGCACCACTGCAATAGTCATGATTCAAAAAAGCAATCTAATTGTCGGGGTTTTTTTGCAAAGACTGGGACTGAATGATCCAAGAAGAGGCAAATAAAGAGTTTCACAATCCAGCATTTCTTTGAAGGTCTTATTTTTATCCACACTGTTTCTTCTTGACGGATTTATGAAGCTTTTCAGTTCACAGAAGTATCTGGGAAGACATACGCTAATGACAGAAAGAATATTACACACCAATCTTCAGAAATTAACAGCCCCATTTTCCTTCACACACTCATTTGTCTCTAAATCTATCCACTTAGATATCTGAAAGTAACTTAAATGGCATTTCACTATGTGGAATATTACCTTCATTAAGAAACAAAGGCAGAATTTGTAAGGGACTTGCCTAAAGTGTGTGCAGTGACAAAGCACTGCAATTCCAGTCCCATTATAGCCATCAAAACCTTTGGAAGAGGTCCCACAGGGACTGGATTTTCACTCAGGACTTCCCATTCACTCAGGACTTCCCAACTCCCAGCCCTTACCACTGTTAGGAATCACTGCTTCATCACTACACACCAAGGAGTGGGGAAAAGACAAAGGGGCTGGACAGAACTGTCTCCATAGGCAAAAACAGTACAAGCTCCAACCTGACAACCATTCATTATACATTAGCTACAGATTTCTAAATCTTAGTAATGTTTTCACTCACACAGGTGCTGTCTGCAACCAACTGCAGAACCCACACCTCTCCAAGGCTACTGGGATTTGCCATCGAAAGAAAGCAGTCAAACCAGTCAGTAAGAGACTCTCTCCGAGACACAAAAATTCTCCATGGTTCTCTCTCTCACTCACTCAAAGTGAAAATAAATCTAAATGCAATTTGATTTGCTTGGCTTACTCTAATTTTAAAGAATAAATACTGTTCATTTAATCTGCATTTAATTAGATTCATTAATCTTCATTTAATCTACACAAGTGAAAATGTTCCATAGTTTTGCTTGCCTTTCCTGCCCAAACAGATGTGTATTTATTCTTCTTCCCCAGTGCACCAGAGAGGCCCATGCTGTACCCAACTGACCATCATTGTGCCAAAGTCATCTCTCTCTGCACTGGAACCTGTGCTTCATTCTTGCTGGGCAATGCTGCTTCTCAGCTACTGCAAAGGTCTCACACAGAAGGATCTTCCCCACTGAGAAAGACCAGGGGAATGATTCTGCCTGGGATTTGCTCTTCCACACTGCTGCTGTTTCTGGGTTTGAAACTGACATTAATGCACTTTTTTGTAAGACCCTGCTTTATGTGCTTAGCACACCCTGTGTAGCACTGACACTAAGAAGTATCAGGATCTTCCCAAGATTTTAAGCAGTGGCCCCCTACCTTCAAACACACACAAAGTACCTAACACAGTCCAGACTGGGAAGGGCCTCTATAGCATCATTTCCAAAAATGCACTGAAGGCAAAGCAGGCTGCCATTCTCAGGAAAACATGCACTTTACTGAAGGCCTGGCATGCATGTAAAAATAAACTTTCTTCTCCCAGTACTAGAGAGCCAACTCTCCAACATCTCAACAACCTTGCTTGCTTTGGAAACTTTCCAGTCACATCTTTCTGTATATGCTATCAAAAATATATTTTACAAGCTCATTTCTTGGTTAGAACACTGCTGTTTCAAGCTTATTCCATTAATACCTCATGTGAAAATAAACCTCTCCTCCCTTCTAGAAAACAACAGTTCCCTGACAACATATGGTAGAAACCATTGTCATTAGTATTCCATTTTGATTGAAGAACTAAAAAGTGCGGAGGGCACCCTGAATTCTCCTTTGCAGGCTTCAAGAAAACCCATGTATCAAAGGACAGTCTTCTTTTCCAAAGTAAAATATTTCAAATATTTTGATTCCCAGAGAACTGGGGGGAAATGGAAAAACAAGACTGCAGTCGAGACCATTTTAACCACTACAATCAGCTGTTCCACATCAGAAAACAAGTTCTCCTTCACATCCCACAGCTATTAAAAAGCATGCAGTTTGAAATACTACTAATCCCACTTTTATAGCCAACTGACTAGAACATCTTTCTCAGATAAAAGAGCATTAGTGTTCATTTGATCCAAAAACACCCACCAAAAATAGGAAATCTTCACTATTTTTGAATTAAAAGTGAAAGAAAGAGCTCTAGGAAAGTTTGGGTGTGGAAGTACTTGAAACAGCTTTGAAGACGTGAGAAATATGAAGGCTCCAAAGTTTGTCACACAAAAACTGAACTGGCAATTTGTCAGAAGCCAAAGGGCTGAAGATAATTATTCTGGTTTTGCATAGCTTGTGAAATTAAAATAAACGCATGTCTCTATCAGAGGTACTTGTGATGATTTCCACTGCAGTGCACATGTTTTCACTCTTACATTCTTCTAAGCCAACACATTTTTCCTGAAAAACAAGGTAGATGTTCTTTCCCATGCCAGCGTACAGTCATAAGAAACTAGCTACCTTCACTAGCTGATGAACTGACAATTTTCAATCCTAAATTTTGCCCTCCATTAATTTGAGAGATGGAGGGCTGGACACTGAACAAGATCAGAAACAGCTTTACTTTTAAGACACTACATAAAACCCTTATTTGCTAGTTTCCATTACAGAAAATAGTTTTTTTAGTAATAAACACCTCATCATCCATCCACTGCATAGCTTCATAGCTTCATAGGCAGTCTTCCCCTTGAAACAGTGATGAAAGAATTTATTAAGAAATGTTTCAATTTAAGCATTTTCTGGCAAAGCACCCCAATGCCAGCACAAGAGCTGCTCTGCCTCAGCCTTGCCAGCTGCTGCCTGCCTGGCAACTGCCTGCAGGCCATGGCAGATGGCTTCAGTCGTGTCTGTCACCTGTTCAGGGCATCTCTACCCTTCTCTGGCCACCAGCTCAAGCCACACCAGCTGAGCAGGCAGCTGGGAAGGGTGGGAAGAGACGGTAAGAATGGAGAAGGTATGGAAGTGCCACAGGAACCACAAGAGCAATACATTTAGAAAACTTTAAATGCAGCCTGAAGGTTAAACGCAGCTGAATTGGTGCTGTCTTTCACTGGAAGAGAGCCAGCAACCCCAGCCCTGCTGACCACCTTTAGTTGCTCTTGCCTTTGTGCCCACACAGCCAGCACAAGCTAGTGGCCCCACACCCCTCCCGAGACAGCTGCAGCTGAAATTCCTGCAGCACAGGGTTGCAGCACAGACCACAACAGCACTGGGGCTGGAGCTGCAACAGGTCCCTGGGAGAAATGAAACACATCCTTCAGTCTTTCCTCCTGCAACAGTGGAACAAGAGTGCTTCCTCACCTTATGGGGTATAAACAAATAAGCACCCTAATTCAAAAAACACCCTGATATTCAAGTGATCCCTGCTTAAAAAAAATAAGCATATGTCCCATAATAAGGGGAGAGATGCAGCACAGTATTCTGTTAAGAGCCCATGTTGAAAAGCTAGTAAATAGTTGGTTTTTTTTGTTTTCTCCTTGTAATATAACACTGGTTTGCGGCTGCCCCACTGACTTGAATTTAAGTTGCAGAAAGCAAATCTAGACCCAAAACATTGCCAGATTTTAAGGATGCTGCTACTCAGAGCTCTGCCACGCCCACTGGAAAAATAGAAATGAACTACTCTTATTCATGATCCAAAATGTTTGGGTGCAGGCTCAGACTCATACTGTCTATGGAAAGTTCATAACCTTGAAAGCTTTTTATTTAATTAATCTACTGTACCATCTTCTAAGCCAGCTAGCTTGATGAATGTTACTTGGTTGTACTACATAACACTGCACATTTCAGCTTCTGTACTTTGAGTTCACATTGAATTCTTATTATGTTAGAAATTAATCAGTATTTCTAAAAAAAACCCATTATTAATCACCACACAAGTTGAGAGGTTTTCTGTTTGTTTTCAATGTGATGCTTTAATTAAGGTGTTACTGCTAGCTGAAGGAGAATGCCTGCTTAGCATCCCACTGCCAGTGCTGCTCTTGCTTTATTTCTCTTTAGAGGATGTGCATGTTTCCCTACTCAATAAAAATAGGAAGCTGGAACCACTCTCTCTGCTGAAAGTGGAAGTCTGAGAGAAGATAAAATACAAAACCTGAACACAAGTCGTGAAATGTTAATTGCTGTCTAGCAGCAGCTCACTGCATCTGTATAGCATAATTAGCTCTAAGAAAGCAAAATAAAAGAATTTAATCTGTCTAGCCGAAGAAGAGAGGACTATCCTAAATCCTCCCTGCAGGAAGGAAACAGAAGTCACACAGGTGCTTATTTGAAGACTTACAAGACTTCCCTTTAGTAGCAGAAAATCCTTTCTTACTCCTGTGAAGCATCTTTGGAAAATAATAATCTGATGTATATTCACAGAAGTCAGCACATACCAGTCCCTCATGCTTTGCTCTCTAGCAGCAATTGACTAAACCTTATCTTCCAACTCACTAATTACTGGAAAGCAAGTCTATATAAATTCAGAGTTCTTCTGAATGTAAAGAAGAAAATAGGTAAACATCCTGTGTATCTTGGGTTTTGATTTACTTGCCTACTGTCAGATCTAAGAGCTAGTTTCTCTCTTAACAGGACAGATTCTTTAAAGCAGAAAGGGAAGCAAATCAAAGAAATGCTGCTGCTTGACACAGGAACACAATATTCCCTCTGTCAAATAAACCTTGTGCACCAGAAGGACACCAAGATAATCCTTCATCTAGAAGCAGGGCTTGGGGGACAGATCATGAGAGGTGCCTCAAGCAAAGGTTTCTAGCAATAAGAGATGAAGAAAGAGCCCATTTTTGATACATTCCCTACAGCACATGCATCAAAATATATAAAGCAACACACAAGGCAAAGGGTGATCACACACTTCCATCCATCCTGTTCCAGCAGAACAGCAGGCACCAGTGATTGAGGTGTGCCTTTGGGGCAAAAATTCCCAGTACAGATTAGTCTGACATCTCAACCACACTGCTGAACTTGAGACCATAAATTATGAGACCATAAAGCGTTTTTATGGGGACAAAGTTCTGTCTAGTTCTGCCCAAATGTTTCCCAAAATGCTCTCACAATAAATAAATACTTTCCAATAATTTTGTGTCTACCTGATGATTAGCCATTAAGCTACACAAACATTAGACCAAGAGGCAACCTGTGGAAGGACAGCAACTTTAATCCATGAGGTAAAATGGAGTCTGCCCTCTGCTCAACTAATCATCACTGAATTCATCTCATATGAGTCCCTTGCTGCTTAAATGTACAGTGCAGGTGCAAGGCATGTATAACAAATGCAGGCATTGGACTGTAATATACTGGGGTGTTAATAAAGTAATAATGTCCCCTAGACAGTGACACAAATATGAGCTGGCTTTCTCCCTGTGCTCCTGATCAAGCTGTGCTTTGCAAATGCAGGTTTGTTTTTATCAGTCTGGTAATGCCAGTATCAAAACTGATGAAAGAAGCTGCCCCTTAGCTCTGAGCAATAGGAGGTACAGGTAAGGAAGATGATGCTGTAGTGGTGAAAGGTTAAATACAGCCAGTAAACTATATGCTCTTTGTCCTTCTAACACAATGCAGTTCTCAGACAAACACTCATAACTGAAGGACATACTCTGAATTTTAACTAGCAATGAGAATTTTTTAAGTCTTTTCTGACAGTGGATTCTTCAAAATAATATGGCCTGATTTTTCAGTTTATTTTTTGTTAAATGCTTTTCTCCTGCTCCCTGCTGGTGTTGAGAAGCACCTTTCACATGGATTTAAGAGCAACCTTGACTACCCATGGCTGGCACACTATTTTCCTCCTCTTTCCTCTGTCACCTCTGTTGAGGCAGTGTCATCATCATTTTTACTAAGTAAGGAACTCACCACTTCAGAGTTCAAAACGAGCACCAGGTAAGTATCAGCAAGACTGAAAGCTATGACATACAGCTCTTCTAAGTACCCAAAATAAGCCAGAAAAAGAAAGAGAATGCTTCCCCCTTCATCTTTCAGGGCTTACAGGGTTCCATGTCACAGCTGACACGTAACATAATTCCTTTCACAAGCTGACACTATCCTTTAAGTAACATCTTGTCTGAAATATGACCATTCAGACCTGGGAAAGAACAAACGTAGCCAACACTTGAACTTATCTGTAGGTGGCCCACAACTTGAAGGTACTTTAGTATCATTTCACTGCTCAATGGTTACAAGAACATTCTTTCTGCCATAGCTGTTTTTTCACAGGGCAGATCCTGTTTCTGTTAAGCTTGACTGCCTGTGAATGCAATTAAAACAGTAACATCACCTAATCAACTATCAGATCTTATTAACTGGCAGACACAAGAAAAGCCTAACTGCATTCCCACTTTCACAAGGGTACCTATTAAGCTAGACTGCATGTGGGCACAACACATGCTTCATAAAAAGGGAATCCTGTCTTTCCAAAAGCAGTATCTTATAAAGAAATGAATGGAAAGAAAAATCATTAAGCCCAGGCCATATCAGCATCCAAATGACAGTATTTAAAATCAGAAAGCCTTCTTTACAAGAAAATAGAGCTTTTACTCACCTGTACTACTTCTACGCCTCTTTTCCTGAAAAAAAAAAGGAAGAAAAAAAAAAGGAAAGGTTAGTGTTGGAAATATGGGGAATATGTAAAAACAAAAACTAATGGAGAAGCACTGCTTCTACTAGAATGCAAACAATAAAAATCTGCACTAATAACCTGATTCAAATTCAGGAAAGCACTTGTTCAGTTTTTTCCTGTGTCTAGGAAGCACTTTTAGGCAGATTCTGAATCATGGCCCCAGAAGTAACTCAAGATGAATACTAAGCAGCTGGGGTGCTGAGACTGATAGATCTGTCAGGTGAGCACTGGTAGGAAGTGGGTGATATTAGGGAGGGAGCATCTCTATTTTAATTAGATCTAGTTTGCTTTTCATTCCTCATCTGCCCTCAGAGTGTGCAAACTGTACCACAGCACATTCTGTGTGCTTGACAGATCTCTTATTTTGAACCAAGGATACAGGTATAAATGTCAGGTAGAATGAACACTGCACCTTACATCCATTTATCCTCTTATTAACAGCCTTATTTTAACCCTGTCATCTTGGGTACACAGGATGCTACACTGCACTTCATTCAAAGGCTTGTAGACAGTTCTATTGCTTCAAGAGCACAGTTCAAATACTTAGGGTTTATCAGAAAGGCCCAAGCCTCTGGCCATATGGAGAATCTTTCCAGTGATCCTGAATTGGCAGGGATGAAACACTGGAGAGGCCTATGAATTATATACCAAAATGTTGAGAAATACAATTGGTAGAGCCAGCTTAGGCAGATTTGCAGAGACAGTTGTCTAGTCTGCTGGTATGAGAATTGAGATTCAGGTACATGCAGTCAGACAATGCTCAGTCACTGCCTTTGACAAGTTATCAAGCAAAACAAACCATTTCTGCACTAATCTTGAGAGCAGAACTGAATCCCTGGCACAAAGCCCAGCCATTCCTGCTCCCTGCCCTCCTCCCGATACACGCAGGCTATTTAAGGAAGTTAGAATTTCTACTCACTTTGAAGACATAGGAAATTTAACTTAAAAACAAAAAGCCTCAGCAAGCACAAGACAGGGATCTCTCCTCCTTGTTCCCATTTGCCCCATATGTGAAAATCAAAGCCCCCTTTTTGGGGGAGGTTATAGAACAGTTCGGCCTAACTCTGCCCTCAATGCTTTTCTATCTAAGAGCGTCTGTGTTGTTGTCCATAGTCACAAATGCTGCACACTGCTGAATACACAATGGCTCCTCCAGTTTTCCACCCAATACAGTAGGTCTTTCTTTTGGGAGGCCATTACAAAGATGCCCAAAGGGACAGGCGATCAATCAGCATCTATGACACAAATTGCCCGGTCTTCCACTTTACCAGTCTGGAGTCTCTCTGGCCTGGAAGCAGAATTCAATGCACAGACACAGGAGAGAGCCTGTTTTGAGAGCTCAGCAAGGAAATAAAAGAGAAAATGAAACCAAGCACCTCTTGCAAAGAATTTCAAAGCCCTCTTGGATGTAACAGTAGCTGTAAGCGGTGGATGATTAATATACTCCCATTATGGTGTGGGAAGCACTACTGTAGATCATTACCTTAGGCTGGCCAGATGTGTCCCAACTCTGTGGTGAGAAGAAAATATGAGTCTTGTAGAGAAAAAGTTAATAGCCAAATTGTTGAAAGCATGATTTTCACAGAGCTAAGCAAGAAAAATAGGAAAAATTAGGTAAGGAATGCTATTTCGTAAATTAGGGCAGCAGACTACTCAGAAGCATTTCAAGTATTGTAAGCTAAAACTTAAGATAATCAAACATTTTTGCTGTGTCTGCCCTGGAGTAAACAGAACAACTCAGAAATACCATGGAAATATACCAGGCTTCAGTCAAAATTGCACCAGAGATCCTGGAAGGACAGTGGCTGATGGCAAAAGCCGCATTTCTTGTCATGCCTATATACACACTGAATAAACTTTATTCTACTTTGAGGAAGATAAATATTCCTGAGCTGGGTTCTCTCAAACCCATGTGAGAGAAAGAATCAGTCCAAATGGTTTCTAATCCCCCCAAAATGAACTTTGCAAATTTTCTGGGACTTACTGAAACCAACTGCACTGTCCCAGCAGAAGGGAAGGAGCCAGAACAGCACACGGGCAGAGAGAGAAGGGTGCCTGCTCTCAGGTATGATGCCACATGTGCTTAAAAAGGCACAGGAAGAAGGAAGCAGTTACCAAGGCTGGCTTGTAGGCTGGTCTTCCCCTTTTCAGAGGAGAGCAGGATATCCTTTCTGTCACCTGAAATATGAGAACTTTTTCTACTTAAACCTGGGGGACAAAAAACCATAGAAGCATTTTGAGGACTAATTAATTTGGGAAAAAAATCCTCTACCAAAGTATTATCATCTGAAAAGAAGGTATTTTAAAAACAAGAAGTATCCAAACAACCAGGATGTCAAACCACCATGCACCTCAGTTTTGTTATTAGCTTATTCTCTTATATTCTTATATTGTTATTCTCTGCCTGGAAGATTTCCTAAGCCAGAGACTGCAGGCTTTTCAGCCAGGCAGGTCACAGCTGCAGGCTCAGGGCAGCAAGACATCCCTTATGCAACCAAGCATGCAATACCATCTAACCACACAAGCTGCCTTACGTCACCTGGGAAAGGGCTTAGGGTCAGGCATGGAAAGAAAGCTGATCCTATGCACAAGAAACTCTAGGACCTTTTAAAAAAAAGAGTAAACAGAGAGAATGAAGCAGACTGTGGGCCATAATTCCCCAACAAGGGGTTGCCTGTGCAGGATACACAATGGAGACAAGACAGTTGCTGAATGAACTGTGCTGGGAGTCTGACAGAGCCATGGACCAGTTACCACTTCTTCCTATTGTGCTTTAAAAAGCCAGTAAGAAAAATACGTCCTACAACTCTCATGTACATTCTTTTGGGCTGTTTCTTTAGCAGAGAACAGGCAGGGCATGATGGACAGGATGAGATGACTATTTCACCTGGTGTACTGACCACTACTCTTCTGTCCCTCATGGCATTGTCCATGACTTTCTAGCTTCCCATGCAAGTTTGAAAGTGAGCCACTGCCTACCAGGGAAAGGGCTCCCATTCCCAGCTGGCCTAGCTGCCTGCTGACAAATCTCTCTTTCTGAGGAGAAAAGAAAGGTCATTATTAGCTGTATTTCCCTTCTGCCTCCAAAGAGGCAACTCAGCTGTGTCTAAGAGAGACTGTGTCTGTTCACTTTCATTGAATAGACATTTAAAAAATGGTCAATTCTAAACTACATTCACAGAGGTTGCTAATTTTAAAATACATTTCGTTTCAACAGTCATCTGCACACTGCAACACTTACAGGAAAACCAGAAACATTTAAGTAACTGCTGCATTAGCCTGCAATACCAAATAAAAACCAAAAGCTTGTTCCAACTTATTAGTTCTATACCTGAAACCACTGAACAACTCTAATGGATAATGCAAGCCTCCCTGTATATAATAGCAATTAAAATAATTACCATGTTAGTTGACTTAATGTTTAAGTTGGAATGATGTATGGATTTAAAGAAGAATTCAATATTAAGTTACTAAAAGCACATTAATTAATGTCTCAAAATTGATGCTTTACCACAGCCTCAAACTATGTAGAATAGATGGCTTTTTTGGTTGGGATTACATTTTTTTTAACATTCAAAGTAAACAGTTTGGCCTAATTCCCCACAGCATCTAGGACCTGAATATCATAGTCAATGACAGTTAAAAGAGAAAAAATACTATCAGGTTGTATACTACAGTCCTGGTTAAATTAAGCAAATTGTTTCTGCTGTATGGTCTGAGTGACAGATTGAAAAATGCCAAATGAAATTTACAATTTCAAAAGTAAAAGGCAATCTTTGTATTGCACATGCAGTGAAGTTAATTTTCTCAGATATAACTTTGAAAATTTCCCATGTAAAGAAGTGACAAATAAATAATAATGATAATAATAATAATAATGTACTTCTTTAATATTAAAAAAGGCATTTTCACAGAAACTAAGTACACTGGCATCAAAGGGAGCTTATAAATATTAATGCATCAGAGCAAAAACCTGCAGCCGCTAAGACTTTCCACCATACTGCAAACCAGCAAGTACTGGACAGCCACAACCTTGTGGACACCCATTTCCCCTCTTGGCATAAAGGCAAGCTCAGCTCAATTGCCTTAGCTTTCCCATCAGCAGAATACTCTACATTTTTTTATTAGACATTCGTGACAATCCTTGCTTTTATTATTTTTCATTGCTGATGGATTCCACCTAATTGTCTATCAGGGAAGCAACCAAGCAGCACCTCTAATATTAGGGTGCTTGATGTCCTGGGGCTCTGGCTCACAGCCACATCCATCAGTGCATGAGGACAATACCTGAGGGCATCTGAAACAAGGCAAAACTCAGCTGTAACAGGGGTCCAGAAGTTTGGTTTTTTGCACACAGACTATCAAGCAGGCAATTAATCACTTATTTTGACTAATTTATATCCGACTACACTTACCTTTTAGCAAGCTTTTCCCCACTAATCTGTATTCTGGAAAGTTTTATGTCTGAAATGGATCAAAAGTTGACATTTGTGGGAGGGAGTTCTCAATTTCCTCAGTCTGTAAAGCATCATAGATCCAAAGAAGAATGGCAGTAGAGTACACCTTTACAGTCTGGTAGGTACAGATAACATAGTACAGAAAAGAAAACATTTCACTTCAAACTCTAAGTGCTCTTTAGGTGGGCTGGAAAAAAACCCAAGACTTTGGGCTGCCGTGGAAGACCTTTCAAGTAGGATAAAACCCCAGAGAAGGCAGCCACATTCATGCATTTCTTCCTTGTTTGTATAAACAAGGAATGGTCCAAGTAATAGGAGCCCTCACACATCAGATGCTACAACACCATAAGAGATTTTCACACCACCACCCCATTCACATGTGACATTTGGTAGAACTATCTGATGTTCTCCACACCTTCGAAGTGTTATATCATCCCATTTACAGCCATAAAAATGCTTCTTAAGAGTGCTGTATAAAGTGCCCTGAAAGGGACTAGAAAGTAAGAGAGGATCTTGGTAGAGGAGCATTGCTCTGGTATTCACCTGCAGCGCCATGAATTCCCACTACAACACACACAAACATTCACCAGCATTTCACAGCAAAGATACAGCTGGAAACCCACCAACCCCATATCCTGAAAGAGCAATGACAAAGTGAAGCATCCAACACCAATGCTTCATACATTCAAGCAGAAGGGAGGAAAGGGCCATGAAAGAAAGAAAATAGGCACTGCAAACAGTAACTACAGGAAATAAACTGCCTTTAGTGACTAAATATTAAGACAAAGTTTAAGTCTGTTTAATAAAACATTACAGGGCTACTAATTTCAGCACTAAAAAAATTCAGTTAATGTGGAAATAAAAATCTGTGTATACCAAGTTATAAAAACCATAAAACCAGTAAATGCAAACTCAAAAGAATCTGTTTTCTTTTTAAACTAGGCATTTAAGATGGCTAAGTGCTGCTGAGCTCTGCCAGACTCTTTTCTTGGAACTAGTGACCCCGGGTTCTGGGAGCCTCTACTCGCTACTTTCCCAGCAAGGACAGAAAACCTTTAACCACAGTCTTCTGAGAGAAAAAATAACCTGAAAAATCATCAGTGGGAAGAAGGAATGATTAACAGCTGCATAGAAAAATTATTAAAGGCAATGAGTTATTCATCCTACCAGGCATTCAGGGATGGATTTAGTACCTGACGACAATTACAAGCAATTGGGCAGGGTTGAGTCTTTAGCCATAGGCTTACCCTGCCAGATATTATCATATCCAGTTCCCAGCTATTGCAAGCAGCCACACCACATGATCTCTTTATAATCTTATTAAAAACCACCTTCAAACCAAGCTGCTTTAGAACTGTATCTTCCATTACAAGATATTAATTTCCCAAAGGTCAGAGTCGTTCAAATTTGCAAGCTAAATTGCTCAAACATCATCCTTTGGCTTCAATGAACTGCTCACTTCCTTAAGCGCTGCAAAGGGCACACACATCCTCTCTGGTCCCAGTTCCCTTTGTCTCCCCATGACCCCAGTCACCCCAATGTTAATATGACCCTTAATATGCAGAAAGCAAACACATGACCCATGCCTTTCAAAAATCTTTCTAAGGTCACGAGACACCAGTGTTGGCTAAAAGAGACCCAAGAAGAAGGCAGCAGAATCACAAGGCAGAAGACAATATCCCTTCCAGGGACAGACACAGTATTTATCTTTACACACAAAAAACTCTCACTGTAGAAGCTATTAGAGGCTTCTAGAAACATAAGAACATGGTGGGAGGGTTCCTATGACTGGGGAGTTGGAATGGAAGATACCAGCTCTTTAGGAAGGAAAGGCAAGAGAGTCACCCTCTCTATGTCAGTGACCAGCTGGAGGGCAAGGAGCTCTGTCTGGGAATGGATGAGGAGCACACTGAGAGCTCATGCGTCAGGACAGGTGACATAAACCACCTGACCAGGAAAACCAAGCAGATGAGACCCTGACTGTGTAGATACCTAGGAACAGCCTCACATCACAACCCTGATTCTCACAGGACACGTCCCAGCAAGATCATGGAACAGATCCTCCTCGAAACTGTACTAAGACACTTGGAAAATACAGAGATGATTGAGGACAGCTAGAAAATTATGCCTGCCAAATTTGGTGGCTAAAGGAAGAGCAACTGATGCCATCAACCTGGACTTGTGCAAAGCATTTGACACTGTCACACATGACATCTTCATCCCTAAACTGCAGATGTGCCTTGATGTTCTGAGAAGATGCTTCAGCTGCTCTCATCTTCACTGCACAAAGATGACCAATTCAGTATGGCAAGTGAGATGAGGCTCTCCCCCAGGCTGGTACTGCAGGTTCTGCAGATCTCCTGCACACCACAAGGGAAAACAAATGCACACCTCCACTCTATTAAAGCCAAAGGATACAGAAAGAAAGGCATGTCTGCCAAGCCAGCTTTCATCTAGAAATGGCTTTTAATCTACTAACTCTGAAACCAAAGGCTGTATATCCTCTATAACTTTCCAAGACTTTGGCAAACAGCCTTGAATAAACCTTTTGGGAGTTTTTATAGAGGCCAGACACCCACTAAGACATGCATGAGAAATGGGCAATATGCAAATTTTTTTTTCATTTCTTGGATCTCTAAATGAGATTGGGAATTTTTTTTGGCAGAAATTACAGACGTATTCAAGTTCAGCAACTTGCCACACAAAAATGAGTTTATTCATCTTCAGCCAGGCTTCAAGTAAGATATATAGGTGTCTGGAACTTTCTTTTTTGTGCAAGACTTCATTATACAAACGAGAAAGTTAACATGTCTGCTCATTGAAGAAACCTGATTGCAACTCCTTTCTTCCCCTCCAGAAGGGATTGTGTTTGGGCACTGTAAAGTCCGACACTAAGCCTCCATTAAGTTTCATCACCTTTGAGAACACTTGTGATTTCTTGTCTTTTACACTCACCAAGTGACCACTGTTCGCATATGCAAGGAACAAATTTTCCTCTATGGAACTAGAATCAGCCATAGAGTCACAGACATAACCAATAACAGGAGCCTGTGCAGGGAAGTTACTGTGACCAGATAAATACACCGGCACAAATAAGAATCAAGTTAAAAAAACATCCATGCAAAGGTTTAGCATTCCTAGACATTCCTAGAAAGCTTTTCCCTTCAAACTTTGCATCAGTTAAGTCTCACTTAACTCATCCAATCAGGTCCTGTTTTGTTTGTTCCTTTGAAATGCACTTGAAGCTTCAGCCTTTTTTTTGGGGCACTTATGCATATAGCTGTTATTTTAAAGAGGATTGGTTGGTTTAGCCCAAATAAATAGCTGGTTAAAAGCAGTTCAGTATCATCTAAAAATGTATTTAATCTTTTTTTTCACTATGCAGCTTCCCCAAACACTGTATGAACCATGTCAGTGGAAAAGAGATGAGCACTTAGAATCTGAGAAGAGCACTTCTGCAGTCTGGTACTCTATTAAAGAAGAAAAAGATGCTCAGCAGAAAACACATCATACAAAATAAAGAAATGTGAATTGAATTGATTTTCTCCATTTGAACAGATGCAGATGCCAATACCAATAATGGGCATTTTCCCTCACTGTAACAGATTCTTCTGCTCAATTTTACATCAAATCTTTTATTTTAGATCAAAGTAAAATGATTTTACTTTATTTGGAAGCCTCACTGGACAGGTTCACAATAAAATGAAAGCTTGGCTTCCAACAAGTGATGATCATACTCTTTGAAAATATTCCATTTATTGACATGTGGCCAACTTCCCTGAGAAGCAATAGGATAGAGTATTTGACAGTGCTGCAGTGAATATTCTTCATGGCCTACACAAACGACACATGATCCTGAAAATTAAATAAAATTTCTGCAACATGCAATATTTGAGTACAGACCTTACAATAAAAAGTACCTAAAAGGAGAATCAGCAAGTTAAAAAATGTTCTTTATTATAAAGCATACACAATTATTTTAATAGCTGATGTGAAAATTGAAGTGGGGATCAAAAATAATTAATAAACCCCAAAACACACACCCTGATCAAAAATGTTGAGGTAAGAGAACAGAGTTTTCCGCTGATCTCACTGGATAGGGCTGCAGTTTGAGGAGCTCGAAATCCAACAAATAGAACAAGGTATCACTGCCAACTTTGTAATATCAAGGCAATATAAACCATGAAGATTCACAGAAATACACCAAAACTTTGAGCAGGGATAGGCATAGGATTGTTATGCACAGGATCAGTCAAGGTCAGAAAGTACAAACTTGAAGTTGGACCAGAGAGCAGACAGTGAGATGAAAAGTCTCCCTTGTTCACCATAATTTCTGCACCTGAAAAGCACAAAACATCTTCAAGAAATCTCTACCCTAGCTGACGAAAATTCCATCAAGGTGATTAGACCACTTCAGAGAAGCACATCTATGTACATGCTATAAATACATCATTTTTATCAGGTATTTTATCTACTCTACATTACATTCAAGTTTACTGTTAGAGAAAGATTAAAATTCTCCCTATTTCTTCCAGTCCATAGGTTCTTGCTTTAAGCAATAGCATATGTACAGGTTTGCCAGAACACCCATTTTCTTGTTTGCTCCAGTAGACTGTTAACAGTGCATTAAAAGAAAAAACCCCAACCCTCTGATAAACCATAAAACACAAATACTGCCTGGTTTTTATCCAAGCTGTTAGAAAATACATCTGTCTGAAAGGGAAAGTGAATGATAAAGACAGAAGTTCAATGCAAATTCTTTTTGCTTGCAAGAAATTTACAGCATCCCATCTCTGTGAACCAAACATTTTTTCTCTGATCAGCTTCAGCCCTTCTGCAGGTGTGACTTTTACCCAAGAGGTCCCTTCAGAGCTCTGCCTTGAGCCAATACCCACAGCACATGCCTTGCTGTCTCCCACATCCCTGACCTTCAATGGCACATGCTCCTCTCTCTCACACTGACACTGTGGTACACACAAACACAGAGGGCCCTCTAATCCTGGCCTTGTTTGTTTTGTTTTTTTCTTGACTTGGCCTAGACAGCAGCTGTTACAGCCATCATTTCCATCAGTGACTGAACACATGTATTTTCAGATGACAACTTTCCCAAATTTGGCCAGGGCATGCAGGAGATCACATACAACCCCCTAAATGCTATTACATTTTTTAACCAGACTCTGCTTCAGCCCCAATTCAGGTCTGCTGGGGAGTCTGCTACACTGCATAACTGGGAGAGCCTGACAATTTCTTGGGCCACCTTAGATTTTCTAGAAGCTGCCTCAACAAGTTAAATCTTACCTGGTACCTGAGCTCTGTTACTCAAACTCTTCCTTCTCAGAAGAAAAGTCTTAGGCCAACAGTTCAGCTGCATCTTTTACATTTGCTTCCCTTTATGCACTTACCTAGATTCTCTGGTACCTGCCCCTCCCCATTACAAGACTGCTGTGATCACAACATGCCGATGACTTTAAAAGATAACCTGAATTCCACTAACAGGAAAAGGAAAAGCTGCATTTCTAATCTACCAAATTACCATTGTCCTTATCACTAAGTGGGTGGACATATAAACAGCTGATCCAGCTTTTGAGTGGGATTTGGAGAGGCAGTCACACAAAGGCACAGTAGCAGCTAGTTGTTTTCCTCTGGGTTTTATTTGTTCATCTCCACCCTGAAATTCACCCTTCAATCCCAATAATTGGCACCAACTAATTAGAAGGAAAAATACAAGTAGTTTATTAAATGTTTGATTACATGTTTGATTACACATGATCACAGAACAAATCTCCCTTGGACAGGCATAGTCATTTTCTCTTGCTTGCTTCTTTTGTTTGTAGACACAAGAGATAAGCACTGTGGAGATGCTGCTGTACCGTGCACTGGGATTTCAAGTCTATAGGTGACTGCACAACACGAGGCAAGGAGAAGCTGCCCACTCCTCTGCTGTTTCAGATTGATTTCCACATGGCTTCTTGCTGGATGCACACTGCTGCACCCCATGTTCCCTCTTTAGGGCTTTCACATCCAACAGAGTGTTATATACCAGATCAGCTCAAAGATACTGCCAGAATTACATCACAGGTTAACTGGTGATCCAATCAACATAAAGGAAAAGGACTTGTTTCAACTTTTAAACTGTTGTAATTCAAAAAAATATGTAAGAACGTGAAAATCATTATACATAAGAAAAAATCTGCATTAAATAAGAGCTTAAAATAAAATGAAAAATTCTGAATGTCTTAGAGCTTTGAACTGTAAGTAATAGGACTTTTTTTAGTCCCGTTTACTCTTACTTCTCAAGTAACAGTGAATTAAAACAACTCAACTATATTACAGTACTAAAATTTGGAAATGTACACATTTACCTCTCAATCTCTAAGCAAGTAAAAAAAAAACTGTTCAGAATATTTTAATGAATTCGTGAGGACAAAAGAAAATCCTTGAACAAATGTCTACTTTCACATTCCACTAGCACATCTATCTGCAACAGCAGGATTTCTTATGCCATGAAGTCTTTTTCCTTGGCAGCATGTTTTCACAGCCCTTTGCACATCAGATCCCTGCAGTCAGCTGTGTTTCATAGCTAAGGAGGCAGCTCCACACCCAGCTTTACGTAACCCCCTTACATGCAGTTGCTCAGCCTCGCTGACTTCACTCTTGCACTGGGTGGGTATTATCTGCCTAGATGGACTGGCAGGCTTTTGTGCTTGGTCAGCACACAGTCCAAGGTGCCAAATATACAGGCATCACCTTAACTAAGGGCAAAAGCTAATCCAATTTAGCAAAAACAATCCTCTTCAAAATCATCCCAACTGACCATAATAATGCCATGATGATTATAAAATGAGAATCAAAACCTTGCAGAAGTTGCACTTAGGTTGTAAACTGTTCTATTATTTGGACTACTCCACCACATCTCATTGAAACACTGCATCACCCCTAATCATCTTCTCTAGTTTCCAGATAAAATTTTAAAAATTGCCAGGTTACTTGTATTTTTGCAAGAATAATTTAAATACTGGCATTTTTCCCTCCATCTGAATTCTACCATCAACATCCACATTGCATTAAAAAAAAATCTTCCTCCAGCCTGGCCTGCATGTCTCCACAGCACTGCTCCAAGGCAGACACTAGCCAAACATCCTCCAGTGCCACAAACAGCTCTCAGACCTGGAAGGCTTCAGACCAGGCAGCACAGCTGACAACAGCCCACCAAGGCAGTCCAACAGCACATAGCCAGCCTTGATTTTGCAGCAGGACCCTCTCTCAAGGCCTGGCTTTAAGAGAAGCCCAGTTCCAGTGTAAAGTACTGAAGTGCAAATTTCCTGAACCAACAAAAACACTGACCTACATATTGGTCAGACATAATACCTACAATTCCAATTACTAATTTCCAGTGGAGTTTACAACAGTGCTCCAGGGCACTTTTAAGCCACAGACCCTGCTTACAGAGATACACTACATTTTCATTTATGTCCCTGTCTGTCTTCAGCATATTTAGTCAAAAGTGACCTTGGAAAGGTAAAAGATTATTTAATTGTGATTCCATTCTTTTTACACTGTGATGTTCTCCTTAGAAAAATCCCAGTAAAGTCACACCTAGATTTTTTACAGAATATTTTCCCTGGTGAAAATTAACTTCTCTACTCATATCACTAGTGAAAAAAAAGCCTACAGGCAAACAATTGGGAAATGAAAGAAAAAAATGTAAAACTGCATTTTTGGCCATTTAAGGCTATGAACTGAGAAAGACTGAATAAGTCTTTGCGTGAAAGCAAAACAGAATTTTAATACTGTGAAAAGCAGGAATATTTCTCTTTTTCAAGTAATTCTATGTAAAATATGCCATTATAACCAAGGCCCTAACCCACTAAGTACTGCATCCTATTTTACAGTAAACGGCTTACAGATGATTCCAAAGATAACCTGTGTGCTACACTTGCCATTCAAGTTCTCCCTCTGCTCATACGCTAGAGAGAACTAGAGAGAACATAACCCCAAAGAGCAAGTTTCTTTTCATTTCTTCCTGAAAGTTTACCACTGCCTTGGTGCTAGGCTTGCTCAAGATCTAATGTCTCTATTTACCTACAGCCACACAGCTCTGGTGCTGTAATTTAATGGCACCAAGCCAAACATCATGGGTCTTGCACCTTTCTCATAGTGTAAGTAGGCAGGGCATGCTTACGCTGTCAAGTACCAAACGCCTCCACTGATGATGAACATGCTCGGAAAATACAGGCAACAGAAGCTGTGGATGTGAAGCTTGCCATTACAGACACATCACACACATAACAGAAGTTTTTATTTCTTCTATGTATTTCTTCAGATAAAAAGGTATTTTTAAAGAGCTAAAGTTAGAATTCAGTTTTTCAGTGGAGAGATTTACATGAAATGGGTTTTAAAACTGCAGCCTCTGAGGAGGACCTACTGAGTCCCGTCAGTGCCTCAATCAGAACGCATTTCAGGGAGGGGAGGCTAGGACTGTAGCCTCTGCCTCCTCTCATGCTGTCCCTCACTTTACTGATGGTGCTGTTCCTCTCTCACTCACTTCTCTTGGATCACCTCTCACTTGGATCACCTTGACTTCCACTACTGCATCCCACAGGCTCAACAGTTCCCCTGGCTATGTCTGCATCTCCCTCCAAAGGCCCATCTATCCTGTACTCCACACAAAAGGAAGGAACTCCTCAAGTCCTTCTATGTTCATCCTGCAGTACCCACTGCCTTCGTTTGCTGTTATTAGAAACCCTGAATGTGAGACCTGTGCACTCTAGGACCCAAAGACAGCCAGCTCAAGAGCCCTCAGCCTTGGCAACCCTTGCCTGGGAGGGCACTGCAATACTGCAACCATCCCTGCTGCTCTCTACACCAGTGGTATAAGACAAGGTGGCAGCTGTGGTACTGTCCCTTCTGTCCTCCACATCGTGGTAGTCTTGGGGGAAAAACACCTGCTAGACACCATCATATCTTTAACACCCAAAACAACCAGCAGCAAGTTTTTGAACATCAGTGAGCATTTTGGACATTGCTAAAAACTGATACCTGCATAGCAACAATGATCCTGAATTTCACCACTTCCATTCATATGCTCAAGACAACAACCCAGCTGGATTAACTGCACAGTGGGCGAGTACCATCACCAAGTACTCCATCCACAATGGAAACTACTCTAGCAGCCCTTTACCACGAACCACACAGCTGCAGAATGGACAAATCACACATAGAATCACAGCATCAATTAGGTTGGAAAAGACCTCTGAGATCAAGTCCAACCTATGACTGAAGACCACCATGTCAACTAGACCAAGGCAGCAAGTGCCACGTCCAATATTTCCTTAAGGACCTGCAGGGATGACGACTCCACCACCTCCCTGGGCAGCCTGCTGCCATATCCAATCACCCTTTCCGTAGAGAATTTCTTCCTAATGCCTAAATTAAGCTTGCCCTGGCACCCAGTCACAGCTTTGCTTAACATAATTTCTTCAACACAAGTGAGACTACACAGAAATTCTTCCAAAGGATTTACAAAGCCAAAAGGAAAAAAACACATTTAAATATCCTCCTTGAAAAAACAACAAAAGAACCAAACAAAACCCAAAAAACAAATGACAAAAAAATCGTACCTTAAAGAAGCAAGGGAGAGAGACCAGAAATGCACTCTCCAACAGATCAACAGTATGGGAAATCTATGGCACACTGCCAGCCTGAGTATAAAATAAGAACACACGCAGTAAGGATCTCCTTTCCCTGATGCAAATATGCGGTTCCAGAAGCCAGTACTTGTCCATAAATAATCCACAAAAAAACACGGTAAAAAGAAAATAGTCTCACACCACGACAACTCAACAACATGAATTTTCTTCAGAAGTATTAGAAACAGCATCCCAACTTAAGTACATGCATGACCCTTGTATTGGATCAGAAAGGGTGCTCAGTCCAGCTCAGAGCATCACAGCAGGCAGTCCACTCCGATTGCCGTATCCATCTTCTTTCTTAGATATGGCTCACAGCTGTCCACTTGAAAAGCAGCCAGGAGAGGAGGCATAGGACCTTGCAGTCTATAAAGGTTTCATTCTGGTTTGGCATTTTATTCTTTCCCATGAGAGCACTCCTTGAAACCTTCACATACCCAGAGATTATCTGAACACACTGTGTTCTGCAGACATACTGTTTTCAGTACTGTGACTGAGACAACTGACATACAAGAGCTCACCTTAAAATACTGACCTTCTAAAGCAAATTAACTGCCCCCTTTTTTTCCACTTGGGAGTGTTTAGATTACACTGCTCTACTTTCACTGTTAGGATGGGATCTGAGGCCAGAGGTTCACACACCTACACCCTCACCTGTAAGGGAAGACTGAAACACTATGGTGTGCTGCTTGCTGGTCACTGGAAAGAGGTATGGTGCTATTTCTCAAACATTATTTCAGAAGAAGCATCAAATGATCCTAGACTTCAGAAAATAACTATGCAGTCTTCAAATCTCCTAGGAGATCCAGGCCTCAT
Organism: Parus major; assembly: GCF_001522545.3. NCBI lineage: Eukaryota > Metazoa > Chordata > Aves > Passeriformes > Paridae > Parus > Parus major. Next base: position 46,569,696 of record NC_031774.1, read on the forward strand.
TTAGAAGGGAAAAAAATAGTTTCTCGGTACAATGGTGAACAGCAGCTTCTTTTAGAAAAAAAGGCTGCAGACCATACCTGATCTTTTCATTTTTAAATAAGCATGACAAAACCAAGCTGTTACCATGGCTGATACAACCCTCAAGCAGCCAATCATTTGAACCTTTCAGATGTTTAATACAAGTAAAACTACGTAGACTAAACCAGAAGGAGCACAGACTTCCTGAAGAGCCAGTCCCAGTAAACATACAGATGTGTGTGAAAGAAAACTAATCACTTTAGAGAAGTCATAATTTCTCACTTTTTCTCTTTTTTTTTTTTTTTTTTTTTAGTTCACAACTTTGGGGATTTTTTTTTTCCAAATTTTCTGTGTTAGGTAAACCTTCCCATTAGCCTCATCAGGTTGATGTTCAAGCTCAAATTTATTTGCAGCTTCCAGAGTTTTCGTTTTCCTGGGCAGGTTTCATGTGCACTTGAAAAATGGCAACTGCTTGCTCTACAGAATTACAAGGGCCTTCTTGGAAATCAGGCAGCCACAAAATGCAAGCAAGAAAACAATGCTGATCACTATCACTGCCTCTTCTGCACCGGACCAGTACACAGCCTACTGACTACTCCTCTCCTCATTGCTTTTCAAATCATAGTTTTATTTTCACCACATATTAAAGTTACCAACTTAGGAAAGTCAATGCAAGAAGATGAAATCTTAGTTTTGCAAAAACTGAGTAACTTACCCTGCATATGAACTGAAAATAAGCTAAATAGGTCTGAAAGACAACAGCAGTTGAATGAATTAAAATTTTTAAAACATCTTGGCATCCTCAACAACAAGGTCCAATGATATTTCTTTACAGAAATCACCAATGAGAAGGAGACAAATTTTAACAACTTTTTAATTTTGAACCATGTATTGGAATGGCTAAGTGAACCAAGAGCCCCTGAAAAATATTAAGATGAAGTAATATCTACATTGGCTCTTCTTTGAGATCCAATGATCTATGAGCAATGCAGATGCAACATTCAGCCACTGAACAGCATTCAAACAGGTTTGTATTACTTCAGACAGGCAGAACAAGTATATTAGAAAATTCATTAATTTACTTAAGTTACAGTGAAGCCTACTACTGAGGCAAAAGCCTACCCTATTTTGGCTGCCAGGCCTATGTCTGATTCAAGGGTTTTCAGACTCTTGGATAGGATAATGTTTCTTGATCTGGAAACTCCCTGTACAACCCCCATCTTAGGGAATACATCTAAGACATCAAGATTTAAACAGATTTCAATTGTTCCCAGCTCATCTATGTACACCTCTCTGCTCATATTTCAAAGCTGTCTGGACAGCATGCTTCAAAAACCCCTCATAGTCAAACTATGCATTTACAGTACAGCAGGAAAAAGCCATCTCGCAGGTTTTTTGGGGATTGGCTTTGCAGAAATACCTCTGAGTTCCTGTAGGCATCCAACACTGTCAACAGGCATTTTAAATAAATAATCTAATTTCCTGAAGCATTGGAGAGGAGGAAGAAAGACAAGGAAAAAATTTTCACTTTCAAAGACAAATAAAGAATGAGAAAAAGTTACCTTTTAATAGTTTTTATTTCATCAAAAGGAGGTCAAGTTTTACTATAAGAGAACCTTCATCTCTGCTCTTATAGAAGGTTCCAAAAATTATCCTCTCAAAGCCAAAGCAGCTGCAGAAAACAGCCCCACACAGACATTACTGCTTCAAAGATAAAAAAATATTGAAACAGAAACATTCTTCAGCACAAGCTTTTTACTGTAATATTAACAGCACTGCTAGGCTGCTCCGTTCTGCCTGGACCATCTCTAAACAACTGGCAATCTACTTATGGTTGGAAGGCGAAGGAACCAGGAGATTTCACATAGACCATGCACGTTTTCAGAAACAAACATTTGGTGTTTCAGGTTTCACCACCAGAAGCAAGTGTGCTAAAAGTCTATTCAGCCAGGGAGCTTTCACACCCACATATCAGTCAACATAAGAAAAGGTGACAACAGCATTAACAAGTAACAGGAAACTCAAATACTATACTTGGTCCTACAAAAACAAATTTCAAATGACACTACTGTATACTTCCCTGGGCCAAGCAGGCATGTAGCCTGCTTTCAATGGCACCATGTTTTAATTACTACCTACCACATTTTTGATTCTTGGCCATCAATTGTTGTTATCAAGCTATGACATCTTTTAAGTGCCTGCTGTCAGTAGCTATAGTACAACAGGGCAAGAACAAGCCAGTGAAAGAAATCCATGCGGTGATCCAGGTTTGCCATCAAACTTGTGCCAACATGAACAAATTCAATTTCCATTCCATTCCAAGTCTCTCAGGCTTTCCATTAAAAAAATTAAATCTGAACACCAGTTCAGAATATCGAGTTCCCAAGGAATCCAGCTACAGAGATTTCTAATTGCTTCACAGGAGCTGAATTAGCCCAAGATCTGCAAACATGATCAGTTCCCAGCAAGGTCAAAGAAACTCAACACCTTAAAAAGTAGGAGCTTTTCTGAATCTCAGCCTAATTCATATGCAAGGATTACTTTTTCAGGAGTAAGCCCTTGCACAAAGAGCTTCCATTAGCCCCCATCTAATTTGTCTAAGGAACAAGATTTAGAGATCTTGATCTTACACATCAGGAAACAGCTTTGCACCAGAAGAAATCTTTGGTAAAGCTGTTTTAGAATAAATTACTTGTTTCCAAAGTCTTGCCCAAGCTACGAACCAAGAATTTTAATTAAGGTGTCCTAATTGCAGTTAATTTGGGGTAGGGGACAGGGAAGAAACATGTTTTTTACACAGTCTGCTGGTACCAAAGTGACTTTAAAAACACACATTAGCTGTAGTAAATGTTCTAACCATGTTCTGTGATTTCAGAAACACATTTCCCTGTTAGAAGAAACTTCCCAATATATTTTTCTACAGAACTTTTTCACAATGACAAACAGGAGAAACTAGAAACCAGGGAAAATCAGGGAAGTTATTTGTTAACATATGAACAGACACAGCAGGTCAGACTGAAGGTCTAACCTACTCTGCCTCTGGCTGTTCTTTCTGTTCTATAGCCAAAGACACAAAAGAAACATCCCAAAATACTGCTTTTCTTCAGCAATTCCCTTGGAAGCAGAGCTACGCTGTTTCATCGCTACTGCAGAAATACTAAAGGAAAACCTGCTGAAAAGGAAAAGGATTAAGCATTACATTTTAATAGATTATTCAAGACAAACTAGGGATCAAATCACAGCACAAAAATATTTTGCCAACCCCCACCCAAACAATATGTACTGTGAGCCAAGATGCAGCCCTTCACTGATCAGGAAACCACTGAACACAGTAGCACTAAAATGAGGAAAGACTTTTACTACAAGAGCTGGTGGTCAGCACAGCACACCTGGAAGCGACAGTCTCCTGCAACCATAATTCTCTGCTATGCACTTGAGCTTATTTTACACAGAGAAGAAGACAGAACTCCCTATGCCTTTCTCATTCAATCACTTCTCACAGTGTCATTGTGGGCTCCACTCCTATTTGATTCAAACGAGCACTTACATCCCACCAGTCTCTTAGAAATACAATAACAACACAGTAGCTGACCAGAATCAATCAGGCAAAGTCTTCTCTACTCTCCAGAGCTTTCCCAGGGAGACATGAGCTATATGCTAAAGATCCATGTGGTTTGATTACAGTACCAAGAAGCAATGATAACCTGTCAGATACTTAAAGATACCTAAGAGAGCCTTTAAATTACATTTAGACCAGATAACAGCACGATCCACTATTTTTACTGAAAAAAGCAAGTTCTGATCCACAAGAATGCTCTGCCTTGAGGTGCAATACTAGTTGAAAATGGACAATCCATCACTTGTAAGTAACCAAAGTGATGAAGATCAATGCCCTATAGCATACATAAAGAGTAAAGCTAGTCACATTGCACTAAAAAAGGAATCAGAAAGGAAACTAGCTAGAGTTCTTGAAACTAACTTAGCCCCAAACAAAAGCAATTTAGACTGGTGGATGCCTATGACCAAAGATTTTTCAGTCTACTGAATCCTAGGAAAAAACCCAAACACCCAGAAACCAAAATTTGAAGCACACATCCTCTCAGATGCTACAAACTGAGGGCCTAAAATAGCACTAGAAAGAGAAAGGAAAACAAAATGGAGTTTCAAACCCCTATCTAGAAGCAACACGCTACTTTCTATTCAGTGTGTTAAAATTTTGGTTCAGACCTACTCTTTTCAAAATTCACTTCAAGCTGGACAAAGTCCCTAGACTTTGACCTATTTCTTGAGACAGAAGGAAAGGTTACACTAAAACATCAAGCCACAAAGTCAAAAAATACAACCCCATACAGTGCTTGTTCACTTGCAAATAGATCTTTTGTCCTCCTATAGCCCCAGTTCCCACTTGCAGCTCATGCAACCAGCAACAACTAAAGGTGTAGCACAAACTATTTTTCTCCATAAATTAAACAAGCTTTAAAAGGTGGCAGTTCTGAAAAAGAAAACTTGTACCAAGGGACAAAGGGTGCTGTTAAATTCTATCATCACGTACTTTCTCCCCAGCACACAGTGCTCCAACCCAATATGACAGCAATAATACTTCCCTCTTATGCTTTCTCCTTTTCTACTAGATACAGTGCAGAGGTCAGCAACTACAATTGTGGGGGATTTTTATATCATCAATCTTTCATCAGAATAGTAGTCTTGCTTAGTTTCTTTTTCCCTTTCCTCCCTCTTACACAGTTTTACAGGAGCTTTCTTTCAAGGCTTTAAAACTACCAGATTGACAGCTCCAGTGAATTAAGCTCCCTCTTTGTCAACAAAACAAGAGCAGCACCACAGGCAACCTCAGAACAAGCTCCCTCTATCCTTCCCTTCCCACCCCTCCAACTAGCAAGCATATCTGAATGCTGAGCTTCACACACAGCTCTATCAGGCCAGGGTGCCTTGTACAGAGTCTCTGATAACACAATTTACCCAGACTATCTCAGAGGACACTTATGTAAAAGTCACATACACTGGAAACATCATGACTCAACATGTTATCGGCATATACCTGTTCCAGACAGCACAGTAACTCTAAAACCATGAGGCTGGGCTGAGTGCATGCATATCTGTGCTTAAAGACTGGCTGACAAAGAAAACTCAGTTTAGACAACAGGGTGAAAGAATGCAGAGTTGAAGCAACCCTTAAAGTCATACTTGAGACCAGAGAAAGGCAATGTTAACTGAAAAAATCAATAGGAAGACCAGAAAAACTCAATGCTCTTAATATAAGATGAAAGCAAGGTACAGATTTTATTAAAAACTGAATTGCACATTTGGCATAAATACTAGAAAAGACAGAGATCCTGTTACTATTGCAGTACTAATACAGTACTTCACATTCTGGGAGTGCCCCTCTGCTACGTTAGCATTTGACCTCATCAGGTAGCAAACGAGGATCTGGACACTCTTCTCTCCTCAGTTACAAGGGGCTTTTAGGTTCCACGAACCCCTCCACTGTTGGCTTCAAGTCAAAAATTATCATGCACTAGATTAAGTTAGAAGACAGCTTCTAAACAGTACCAAATCTTAGTTCCTCCTCCCTCTTCTAAAAGCTTTCTTATTTTTAGCAGGAAAGTGTTTTCTTTTTGGGGAAGAACTTTTGACACCTGAATTTTGCAAGCTAACTTGACCAAATTTTTTTCTTTTAATTTCTTAATTAGTCAAGAGCTAGGGTGTTTTTGTAAAATGAATACCTACACATACACTTAAAAATAAGTAATACCTATTCCTTTACAGGCTTGAAAAACGAACACAGTAAAACCAAAACCCAAGAAAAAAACCACCCCACAACACAGCAAATGCAACTTTGTATTTGCTTATGTTGCTACTCACAGACAAACTAGAGAACTGTCAACAAATAAATGCCAACAGCCTCCTTATGTTCTTGTGATGGCAGAAATGAAAGTGAGTTCAAAAATGCATTAAAAGATTTATGTGGAGCAGATCCATCTGTGGCTACTAAATGTGGTACCATGGACACAACTGCTGCCACCAAAGTCTCTAAAAGCGACTGACAGAAGAGGGTCTGCCAAGGGGAAGGTGAACACATTTGCTCTGTGCCTCATATTTTCCCTAAGCATCTGCTATAACTATCCCTTCAGGTCCTGGGTAGCTGGGTTCAGGTCTGTTTGGCTGTCCTCACAATCTTCAGCTGGCCCATCAACCCAAACAGCTCCAAGCAATTACAACCTCTGCTACAAAGCAAAACATACTGATGAACGTGGGTGGAATTACCCTCACCACTACCCCCGCCACCCTCTCATCCTTCAAATGGCAGCAAGGAGAGCCCATTCCATCAGTGACAGCATGCAGAGGGGGCTGGATCCTCTGCCTGTAAATTCCCCAAAACTGAGACAAGATTTTGTAATCAAAGGAACAGCGTGTTCCTGAACAAACCGGCATCTACATGCAGCTGCATGACATGCAGATAGAGCTAAAGAACAACAGTGTTCTGTATTTACATTCATCTCTGTGGCTTGTATTTTAACTACAAGGAAATAAACAAGTTTCTCCTTGAAACACACATACCCAATTGGGTTAAAGTGGTCACTGCTGGACTCACTGAAACATACCATATTGATGAAGCAGGCAGTGTTTCACAGCCCACAGGTACAAATGATGACAGCATCGTTGTAGGGAAAGCAGGGTGACAAGATAAGGAATAAGCCTAGCCATCCAACCAATTTTTTTAACCAAATGGCAAAAGCCATTTCAGAATGGCAGGGAAAAAGAACTGCAGTACTATGGCTGCCAAGAGGTCAGGTGTGGCATTTCGTAAGTGAACCTTTATGGTATCATTTCCTTCCAGCACAATTAATCACCCCAGACATCACTTGTTCTATCAGCTATTAACCAGTTGCCCCAACCCCAACATGAAGATAAAATTATCAAGGTTAGGCAGCAAGAGTCATTACTAAGCACTACAGCACACAGTGCCAAGGGCCTTGTTTCCAGTGAATCCTCTGAACTATTTCTTCCTGCTGTAACAAAATACATTGCAGAATTACATGCATTTATCCATACCTAACATCAGGGAGAAAATTACAAGAAGTACAAAGAATCACCAGCATGTTAAAACACCTAGATTTCAGAAAAGGACATCTATGTTGCTTATGGCCAAAATATTAAACTCAACCCGGGTCACTTGAAACACTGATTTTTAGCTCATTACTGCTCTCTGAGGGGGGACACTCAATATCCATGAATGTTTGTGATACAGACTGATGAGACAGCCACAGGGCTTCAGAACAACAGGCAGGAGCACCATGACTTCACAGCTCAAGATTTAGTATCTGGATTTTGCTACAGACATGTCTCATGCACTTATTTTTCCTCCTTTGCCAGTGGCACTACGGAGAATTCAGTTTCACAAGGCAGTGCCTCAGGACCCAGACTATACATGCAGAACCAGTGTGTTTCAAAGGGAAAGAACCAAAGATGCCTTTTTGACAAGAAGGAAGAAAGGTCTGTGGGGGATATGATGAAGAACAAAAATAAACCTGCTTCTGAGGAGGAAGGACCAGCTTCAAATTCTTCCAAGCAAGGAAGATTGACTCAGCAATATGTTATAACTGTAGTAATACCAGACATATTACAAATCTTCATTAACTGCCATCAGAGAGAAGATGATTAAACAGCTCGATGTGAACTGAACTTGCTTCCAGGTCCTGTGCCTGGCTGTGCCAATTACTTTCCTGGAAGTGCCACTACATCTGGAAATGTGATTTTCTCCACTGTGCAGTTCATAGACTTGAGAGCCCCCAGAGCAAACTCTCTATGTCTGTATACCCTGCTGCCTGCATAGGTAGTACCCTGGCTATGGGAAAGAGCAGACTTCTGCTTTGGTTCCCAATTCACAGGAATTATTTTACATGAGTGGTAATCACACCCCAGTCAAATTAGCCCAAGCACTGAAGCTGGGAGGAAAGAACTACAAGTAAGAACATTCTGCTTGGAAATAAAGGACCCCTCCTTCAATGAAATACAGTCGTTTTGAAAGCCATTCCTAAAGAGCAATGGTTGTCCTCCAAATAGGATTTCTCTCTGCAGATAGAATACTAACTAGCACTTCCATAGTATTTGGACAGTATGGAAGTACCAGCAGCTTCCTCCTTGATCATATAAAGCACATAGCTCCTTTTGAGCAGAGCTAAATTCCATCAGTACAAAATAAGCCATTGTTTCAAGGACTGAACACTGAACTCAAAAATGACAAAACGGAAGATAACCAGACAAGAGAGGGTTTGTTCTACAATGCTGTACCCCAGATGTGACCAGCCCAGGTGCTTATTTTATCTATTATCACACTTATTTTAGCGTGTTTCACATGCATTGCTTCCTTCTTTCTTTGGAACACATTCAAGAATGTGATCTCACCAAAAAGTGTCAACTGTTGAGATGAATACCACATTATCTAGTCAATATCAGGAGATACGCTATCAATTTCCAGGTGCAGCACATTAAGACAAAGGAAACACTTTCTGTCATCTCTGACACTCAACTCACACTGAGCCTCTATATTCAAGAGATCCACACACATTTAGACTGGCCACTTAGACTTCCCAAGTCATGACTCCCAAATTAGTAAAGGGATTTCAAGCTACTTAATGCACACTAAGCATGGTTTCTCAGGTACCTTCTGCACTTCTACAGATTGAACCAAAACAGGGCCAACATTGACCTCAGGAGAGGTCAACATCTCTGCCCTGAGACAGCACCACAGGCCTGAAATACTCCCAGCATATTTGTTCAAACTGGTTGTAGTCATCTCAAGAAAACATTCCACTGCCTACCTGGACAATTACAGTATCTTTTTAACTTACCTATCATTCCTCCTTGGCACAGCTGAAGACCACTGCTTTTTCTTCTACCTACAGCAGAACTGGGGAACATGCTTGGCAAAAGAGGGGGGGATCATGTATTTTTTTTATTTCATACAACAGCTTTTTACAGTCAAGATCATCTCCAGCCTCTTTTTTATGCTTAAGAGCAGTGCAATACACTGTATTTACAAAACCGCCGATTCTTTCCACTGCTCTCTTTTGGGCACTTCCCAGCTGATCAACCTTTTCCCTGAATTGCCGTGCCCCAGACCAAAGGCAGTAGGTGAGGCTACTGCTGTAGCAGCGTTATCAGTGCTGTGCAGAACGGAGACATTACTTCATGTGCCTTGCAGGCTCAGTTCCAACTTACGCACCCCAAGATGATATTTGCTTGGGGTTTTGTAGGGCTTTTTTTTTCGGCAACACTGTCAATTTGTATTCAGCCCATGATCTGCAAAAGAATGCAGATCATTCTCAGGAAAGCTGCCACCTGACCAGGCTTATTACTGTTTCTTGCTGCATATCAGTTCCAACAGGCTGTGGTAAAGGGATGTGCCATAAGGAAGACGCAAACTTCCTGAACCCGAGGTAAATGATTGCTAGACCACAAAACTGAGTCGCTATGAAAGGGTGATTGTTGCAGTCACTTCTGTTGTCCAGCAGCTGCACTGTGTTCCCATGAAATGGTTCTGCAAGCATAACACCGTAAGCTTTGTGGGGGAAGAATGCCTGGCAGTAGGTGCTCTCAGAGATTAAGAAAACGCACACATATCCAGCTCTTATGGGATATAGAGTCTCTACACATTACAGGAAGAAGGAGCAAGAATCCAGAAATAGACTGAGCTTCCCCTCCAAGAAATACACCCTTCTTCGCTACAACCTTCAACACCTTTTCTCAGCTTAATATAATTTCTACCATTAGGCCAGTTGTCTCTGTTAAAAATTGATGTCAAAGAAACTCACTCACCCATCTAGCCCACAGTTACTTCTCATGATATAGTATTTCAGACTAACATAACCAACAATGGAAGCTATTGATCAACACACATACATTTTATTTTTATGGATTTTAAGGTTGTAAAAGCTAACTGGCACAAGTCAGATATTTAACAAAAGTAGTATTTAGGGCTTTTTGTGGGGAATTGGGGTTAAAGAAAATCCCCTGACTTCTTCCTGGAAAAAATATGTAATATACTTCCTGCCTGCTATATAAAGAAACAGATTAATTTAATACCCTCAAACCAGCATTATTCTTAAATCTGTCTTAAAACTCATGTTTAGGTTCTTGTGCACAGGCACACAAGAGACTACCAAGTTTAGAAGAGGAAAAAAAGAACCATACAGATCTACAGCACTGACAACACTGCTTACCATTTCATGGTAGATTACCAGATAGTGTGATTTCTCATGTGCTAAAATAAAACTTAACAAAAATTAAATGGACAGAAGCCAAAGAATCAATTTAGTCTAAAAAAAAAGGAAAAATAACCCAAACAAATTCAAGCCTCACAGAAATTTAAATTAGGCATACTAATATTTTGCTAGGGAAAAAAAAATCATTGGTTGCTATATTCAACCTCGTGTCAGCCTCAAAACAGCTTCATCATAATACAATGAAAAAAACTCAAACACACCAGAGTGACTTGTCACAACAAAACGGTCTTCAGCACAGGTGACAGATGCTCTTTTGGAGCTACATACCCAAATTTCTGTATTAAATCCCAGGCCTGCTGAACTGATGCAGGCCACAATTCAAGAACATGGCCTTAAGTTTCAAAAGAGCTGTCACTAGTGAATAGCACATGGGAATCTAAACTGGACCAAAACAACTCAGCTTCCTGCATGTCAGGGGATGCTATCATTTTGTCATGGCTGATCTCACAAGGAGGGAAGATGACAATTTGGCTTGCTCACTAATAATCAAGACAACTGGGCTTTACTAGAAGGCATAACTCAAACAGCCTGCTTCCATTGCCTTCTGTGGGCAGAATTTGAATTTCTCAGCATGTCTATCATTTCCTGAAAAGTTCTTCCTCACAGATATTCACCCAGTTTTATGAAACAAGAAAAAAAATAAAACCAACAAACAAATAAACAACAAACAAACCAAAAACAAAAGAAAAAACAAAACCCACAGCAGAGTAAAATCTTACCATAAATAATCTGGTCATTATGGTGTACAAGCACAGTTCCTCTATCAGTCAAATTGTGGGATTTATTATGACATGAATTACATCTGCAGGCAACTCTTCAATGCCTTTTCTATTTGTTTCCTACATGCCATTAAGAGGAAATTCTGACTTTTTATGCATATAGCTACACAGAAAAACTACCAAATTACCATGCAAAGTTACAACTGCACACACGAATGCTTTTTGTCCAAAATAACTGAGAAATAGCTTATCATTTAGAATTGGGTGACTTTAAATTATCTCCTCTTGAAGTGTATTTCACTTCACATCACTATAACTTATTCATATTGCTGTGACCTTACTGCTTCATATCTCCAGAGCTCCCCAAAGAGACCATAGTAACAGCTGACAGGCAGAACAACTACCAAGGAAATGGAGGCTTTTAATGAGCAAAGAAACATTTGTAAATGGCTGCACCTCCCTAATCTTAACGGGTGCCAGATGCATACAACTCATTTTCTGAGTAGATATATGCATTTTTGCACATATAGGCCACTTTTCATATGGCATGAACAGGAGTCTTTTCATCCACAATGTCCACAGAGACCCAGCAGTATGCGTATTTTACAAAACGATTACATGGGCATCTAAGAGTCCTTACCACTGTCTGACAGTCACACAACAGCTCTCCCATCTCAATAACGGAATGTGGCATCTCCATTTCCCTAACCTTGTATTAGTGCTCATGCACCTGTACAGTGACAGCCATTCCAATATCAATGTGATGAGCACAGAACTGATTGCATTGAGAGTCTTTGCCAGCTGCAAAATCATTAAACCCAACCTGAGACAGAAGATAAGACCAAGCAGCTTGAAAAAGGAGGAACTGCTCATTTCAGCAGCAGCAGGGACACGTGACAACATCAGAACTACGCACTTATATCACAGGCTCCTAAATTCTCTGTTAGGAATGCCTAGAAACCTTGCTTTACTTTTCAGCAGGGCATAGATACTCTATATTGTGGCAATAGACAGCAACCTAAGAGACTGTGCCACCTTAGAGAAGCAGAACAAAAAGGTTCACAAGAAAGTCTGTTTGAGATGCACCAACCAGACATTTGCACACTACAGTCCCGCAAGGACCCTACATGTGGGGAACTGCAGCCACGGCATATACGCTGGAATGCAGGTAGTTCCAAGTACAACACAAAGCACAGCATTCTAACAGCTTTACTAAAAGCAAAGGACAACTTGCCAATAGTGATAAATTGCCTGACTAATGAATTTACTGACAGTATAAGAAAGATGTATCAAGTGTCCTGCTCCACACAAAAGAGCTCAACCCCATATCACAACTGAAACAAGAATGCCTTTATATCAGCAAGACTGAGACAGAAATTTTCTTCTTGCCACTGAAACTGTACTGATGCATGGCACAGAATATAAAGTCTTGCTCCGATGTCAGCTTACGAAGAGCAGCTTGTATAGAAAAGAGCTGTTGGGCAAAACCAAAAACCACCTCAGGAAACAGACCAGAACTGAGGACACACCTCATCCCAAAGGAATGCCCTTGCCATAGCGCTTCAGACATAGCAGGGAGAATGACTAACCTGGCACTGTGGAGCAAAGTCACATTCCTCTCTATACACAGTGGCAGGTTCAGCCAGAGGATCAGAGTGAGCTTGGCCCATCTTCAGGTTTGGTCTCCCCTGAGAGGGATCAGCTACAGGCTTGAAAGCAGGCTTCCCAGGTGACAGACCAAGCACTCTGTCTTCCAGGTCAACAGCTCCTGAGGCACTATTCAGAAATCACTGATTCTCTGTAGCAGGCCTGTGAAAACACATTGCCTCTTTGCTCGTCACTCTGCTCAGAACCCCCAAGGAAATGTAGAACCATTGAGGTCTGCACTGGGGTGGCAACTCAACAATTTAGGATCACCGGTCTGCACTATAAATGTGAAGGTAGATACAACCACAGGCACCACCTTTACCTTTACAAAGTTGTGCTCTACAAAGAATACAGCTCAAGTGGGACATACCTAGTCTGTCACAGTGAGAACCAAGCACGCAGGTGAAGTCAAAGGCCTTTGATATCAAGAAGATTCCCTTGTGAATAAAAAGATTAGGCAAACGTCCCATGACACTATGTTCAGGTAGAACAGATCTCTTGTCAATCATACAGAGAGTTTCAAGATGGATACAAACATGAGGAAAGTATTTAAGGTTCCTGCCCGGTATTTTGTGAAGCAGAAAGCTGAAGCCAGGAATGGCTACACCCCAAAGCTACATCTTAGCTTCTGGTCCACTCACACTGGCTCATGTCTCATCTCAGCTCTGACAATCTAACCTAAAACCTGGAGCCACGCTTAAGAAAGCAGTCTAACACTTAGAGTCGATCTCTCAGAGAATGCTTTGAACAGATTTTGAAATGTCTGTCCGTGGCCTCTTCAGGATGTCAGTACTTTGCACAAGAAGTGGCTACCCTGGCAAACTGTAAAGAAATAAAGATTCACCCAGCATGCTTCAGGAGTTCATTAGGAGCTTCCTTTTACTTTCCTGGACTATATAACTGTTTAATTACAAACTCATACAAACAAATCTGAACTTTGTAGTCATCCAGAAAGTATATCTCTAGGCAACAGGCAAATAAATTCCAAGTAGCAGTCACCATAAAGCACATGGAGTAGACAGACAGATACATAGTCCACTCTAACACATGAATCACTGTACAGGAATGAGTATGCTTGTCTTGTTTTTTACCATACACAAGATTTCTAGTAAGATGTATGTTAAGCTTGGCACAATTGCTTCTACAGCAGAAAAAACCTTACAAGCACACAAGTTATCAAGATAATATCCATAAAATACCTGAAATCTTTGCCTAAATGAATGCAGCTCCCATTGGTGTCAATAGAAGTTACTAGAAATGAAAACAGCATCCAAGATATCAGCAGAATGTGTTCCAATGACTGTACTTAAACCAAACATCTAACTCTGCTTGTACAGAAATGTTAATAATACTTTTAAAAGTATCAAAGCATGCATGAACAGCCATCTCTATTCAGCATCTCTGAACACTATTCAAATTGAGCTTAGCCTGTACAGGATGAGCTAACCTAATTTTCACCAAGAAATTAGTAAAGTGTAGCAAGAGAGATACTTTGGGGTCAATTTTCACAGCAGTATAATGACCCAGAACTATTAATAAGTTTGTACAGTACACAAAGAAATTGTAGATCCATGTTATGTAACACAAGTGTAAGGAATTTCTAAGGTAGAGTGAAAGGAAGCAAAGCACTTAGTCAAAAAGAGAAACATGGACAATGGAGGGGAAAAACTCTGTTTTGGAGATTGCTAAATATAACAATGTACAATACATAATACAAAGAAGTTTTTAATGGATTTTCTGAGATTCACTGTAGTTTCCAGGCATTAAAAACAGCCTATAACAAACCTTAAGGCCCTAAAAATTACATTTTTTGTGTACCTATTAGAGGTTAAAAAAAAAAAAAAAAGTTCAGCATCACAAAAACTAACCTATAATCTCACACAAGGGCAAAACTTAGCATTATTCATGGACGAGAATCTTGCTTGGAGAACCACATGAAATTAGACATTAAACCAGAACTTGTGGCCTTTCTATACTTTAAAAAAGTCTAGTAAATTTTGCTTAAGTTTGACAGAGGGGGTACAGAATGCCAAATACAAAAGCTGATGTACAAGTTTCTGTCACTTTCCTGAAAGAGTTTTCTGTTCTGTCTCCCTCATCTTTACAGAAAGAAGCAACTGCTGTCAACAGAAATTTCACAGGGACCGGTGTTTTTAGCATGACATGCGTTAATTAAAGTGCATTTGAATTCTGTAAAGTCTGCAGCATATTTTTCAATTATTGAAACTGCTTTAGAATCCTTGTTAAAAATTTAGTATTAGAATGAAGTAAGAGAAAGCTGTTATTCAGTACCAGAAGCTGTAATGCATGTGTCACAAGATGGAGTTTAAACTCCCAATTAAATAATAAAATTGTGTAATATACTGCAAAAATTATCCTCTAAGCTATTCAGATAAAGTCAAATTACAGCTTATCAAACTAACCTTTTACCTCTGGGACAGCACAAAATAGACGCAGTTATACCATCTTCAGATGTCTCATTCACATTCCAAATGAATACAAGCTTATTCAGGGGTTTGTAGACCCTAATTTTAACTGTTTTCACATCGTGAAGGAAAGTTATTCCCAAACGTTTGACTTTTTCTAATAATAACTCGGCTTCGAAAGAGGGTCCGCAAAGATCTCAAATTACCCCATTTCAACGGGAATAGCAGAGACATCTCGGGAAGCAGGGGGCAAAAATGTACCCGGACGGGCAGTAACGTGGGGCTGTGCCGGGCCCTCGCACACCCACAGGGATGCTGCACCATCCCGGATAGTGTTTCCCTGGAGCGCCCGGCAGCGCCCAGGTGAGCGGGAGGCAGGAGCGCTTAGCCCGGCCCGGCGGCAGCGGGGCGAGGTGCCCGGAGCACTGCGAGCCCTGCGAGCCCTGCGGCCCCGGTCCCGGCGGGCAGAGCCGGCTCCGCGGAGCCACGCACCGAGTGCAGTACGCCCGAGGGCGGCGCGGGCCCCGGCCGAGCACGGAGCGGCCCCAGCCCCATCTCGGGGCCGCCGCCTGCCCCGGCGGCCGCCCCGGCGCTCCCCGCGGTGAGGGCCGCCTTCTTACCGGCACAGCTCGGCGAAGGCCTGGAAATTCAGTTTCCTGATCTTCTTCTCGCTGAGCCAGTATCCCACCCGCTTCCCCTTCAGGAAGGTCTGCATGGTGCCGCCCCGCGAGCAGGGGACCGGTCCCGGGCGGCGGGGCAGCGCGGCTGCCGCTCGCACTCGGCGCCTGCCAAGCGACGGCTGGAAGAGAAGCAGAGAAAGGAGGATCAGCCGGCTCCCCGCGGCGGGCGCTGCCCCCCGCCCGGCCCGCTGAACCGCCGAGCCGCGCCAGGCACAGATCCCGGCGGGCGGGCAGCCCCGACAGGCCCTTCC
>NC_031774.1:46586129-46600150 GCF_001522545.3 Parus major
CTTAAAGAGACAGCGCCCCTTTCTGGGCCCGGCCCGGCCGGGGGGCGTGGCCCGGGGATGCGCCGTGGGATTTTGGTTTTCTAGGGAGGAGCAGTTTTACGCAGTTCTTACATTTCCTATTGGTGCTACTAAAAGTGGTTGGTCAGTGCATCTTTCACAGAAAAAAGGTTCCAAGTAAACATGAGTCTTCAGTGCAAAACCAAGGATCTTCCTTCTTCCAGCATTTGCAAGTATCTGCAGGGATTAAACAGCGTTTGCAATAATAGCTATCTCATATTTAACTTTCTTTTGCAGGAGGCAAAAGGCAGGCAATGCAAGCATGGGCTGACATTCTAATTTTGGGGTTGTGCATCTCTAAATACTGAAGCAGCTGTTCTGTGCTTCAGAGGAAGAATCTTTCAGTCTGAATTACTGTGCTGTCTCTCAGTAAAGTATTTCCCCGTTGTTGTTTTTCCCCCTTCATCTGAAACGATCACGATTTGAGCCTGAACATTTTTCTCTGTCTCTCCAGGAATGGAAAGCATGGCCTTTACAATAACGAAGTCCTTCACAGAGGGGTGGGATTGCAGTACCTGCAATCCTGAGCTGGGGTGCGGATGATGCTTCTGTGATGACGCTTTCTGTGAACCAGCCCTGGAGCCCTGTGCAGTGGGAACTGCTCAGCGAGTTCTGCTGACTCACATTGCCACAACAAATGTGGTTTTATAACTTCAGCAGATTATTGGAAAAATGGTACAAGTATCCATGTGAAGGAAAGAAGGGTGAAAGCCTTAAGAAATATGAAAGGGGCAATTGATTTAGGGAGTTGGTAGAAAGCATTTTACATTCCTGTCGTTACTCACATGAACACTGCAGTCATCTTGACCCAAGAGTACATTGGAAAATAGGCAAGGAATGGAAACACCTGCAAACAGCTCATACCAATGGTTTTTGAAAATATATCATAATATTTTTTCTCCAGTTGTGGTTGCTTTGAGAAATATCTTTATTTTTCTCCTTCATCTTATTTGCCACTGATATGTTCTAACCTTTATTTTACAGAACACTTTTTATCTTAATCATATTCACACATTTTTTCAGCTTATTAATTAATGTAATTAGAATTAGTAAATGTACTTTGATAGCATGATCCTTGCTGCAGAATGTTTCACTGATATTTAAACATTTTATAGGAGCATGGTAATTTTGGAAAAAAATTTGTAACTCAAAAATAGAAGACTTTATCGAACATTATCAAATTAATATGAGAATCCAGAAACAAACTGACTTGGGTTTCTTGTTATGAAGTGTTTCATTTTGCCAATATCAGTGCTTTATTTCAGCTATCATTTCACTGGACTTATTTTAGACATTATTAAAATTTGCATCTGTATATTAAGCTCAAAATTTATATTTGTATCAGAATTTAATATGAATGTATTGAAACATGAAATTATTGAAGTCAGCCTCCCAAATTATTTATTTTTGAATGTTTTTTTCTTTAAGAAATGTCATAGCTTCAGACCAATCTAAAATACAGTCTGGAGGGACAGAAATATTTATGTACTTTTTTCCAGATGTGGGAGAGCAGGTTTTTAGAGGTGTTGAGCATTCCTAGCTCCTCTGGAAATGAAGCACATTCACTAAGAAGGAGGAATTTACTTTGCTGCAATATAGACAAACTTGAATGACATATATCAAAGACCAGGTTCAATCTTCAGATGGAGAAGACTGGTAAATGCCTTCATTTCAAACTACACTTTTTGAATCTTAATCCTTGAACAACTGCATATGTGGGAAACATATTTCACCTGATGTGCCACTGTACTACATCTTGCTGCAAAATGTTGCTAAATAAATTACAAACCTGTGTTTACATTGCAGAGCTTGTTCAGGCAATGCCAAACCTTCAACCACAGGAAGCCCCAGGGTAATGTTCACGAAATTCCTGATCAGGAGCAAGCTGACTATTCATGTGACTTTCTAAGGCCCAACTCTGAAAGCTGCAGCTCATGAGCTGCTTCATGCTAATTAAAGGAGTGAGGGTTGATTAGGATCTTGAGCCCTCTGGCAATCAGAAGTATCTTCCTCTTCATCTTAACTTCAGCTACAGCCCAAAGCAGGTTTCCCTTGTTTAGCTGGAACCTCTCACACCTTGTCTTCTAGCCTTTTCAACAAATACAGGGGCTCTGACAAGACTGGATACTTGCAATGTGGCACAAGTTAATGGAATTCCATGGAAATTCATTTAATAATAACATGAGACCTCTCTGCTTGATTAGTTATCAAAATATATTTTCTCAGTATTTTTTGAATTATTTTTTCAGCACCTGGCAGAAGTCATGATAGGATCTTTTGCAATGAGCAGGAAGAAGGTGGTGAAGTGATTTACATTGCCTGCAGTTTAGGGTTTTTTACTTTTATTTACATATTTTCTTATGACAGGATATTTGTAACTATCCTGCTGTGGATGGGCAGGAGAGAGGGCTGAGCCCTCTGTATCAGTCTCCCCTTTCTCCAGTCAGTCAAACCACCAAGTCAGATCATGTGCCAACACAGCACTGCTGGAATAAGGTTGTAGGTAGGAGGGAACACAAGGAAAACTCTGCATGTGCTGCACTACAATTTCTGGGCCCTGTGAGAGGGAGACTCAGAGTAGTCCAGGTTCTGCATGTGGAACTTGTCATCACCAGTGAGGCAGACAGAGAGAAGTGTATGAGAAGCACGGTGGGCTGCCATTTCCTCAGGTCTCTGCTACATCTACAACCAATTCATCATTGCAAGTTTCATCAAAAGGATAGATAGGATTTCTTTCCACAGTGGTGCACTAGAGGATGTGTGTGACAGAAGCTGAGTTTCTACAATTTATGGTTGTTTTTTGCTTAATTTCTGGCAAAACACATCCTGCAGCTATTGTCTGGAAACTTTTCTAAATGTACTCTTGGCCAGCAGCTTTTAAATGATAAATCAGTGAAGGTTAGTCCTGGGGGTGAGAGCTCATTACTGATGTCTGAATTCAAACATACCACAGCTATCCCTTGCCAAGAACCACACAACAGCTGCCCATTGTGGGGCTCTGGTCACGGCTCCCAGGAGGTGCCCTCTGGCACCTGATGCTGCCCAGCTGCTCTGCTCTGAAGGACTGAGTGTCCATGGAGATGGCACAGGACAGACCTTACCAGCTGGAAATCAGTCATGGCACAGTCAGCTAAATCAGGTGTTGCTGTTCAGAGCCACAGTTCCTCCAAAAACTGCCACTTGTTCTCACTTTTGGCCACATCCTCCTTCACAACAGTTGATGTGCTTATGTGGCTGTGAAAGAACAGAATAAGGAAGCCAGGAACTAAGATGGACTTAAACAAACTCAGGAAGTTAACAACAGTATTTAAGTCTTAGCCTAAACCAATTCCTTAGTCTGGATCACCATTCTTTTTCCTACCTTTTCATAGTGGCATAAGACAGCGAAGAAGTTGGAAAAAAGAAGCCAGGAAGAGAAAGCATCAAACTGCCTCTTTTTGTGGCAATCCCAATTCACAGCAGCAGCAGGGATGGGGAAGGCATGGTTCACCTTTACTCCCTCACTCACCTGACAACCTATGCAGTTTATGCTTCAGTATTTTGATTTTATAAAGAAAAGGATTAATAAGCACTGCCTGAGGCTTATTGGTATTTCTGATCTTTTAGAGATCAGAAGGAATTCAGCTAGAAGAGCTCAAAACCCTTCCAAAAGAGGGTAACAACGCCTGGCAGATGACCAGCCTGTGCAGGGCCACTCAAGGATTCCTGAGCTTGCATCAGCCCCAATGGAGTGCTGCTTAGATGGCTGCCTATCACCCTGAGAGCACAGCAAGCTCTTCTGTACCAGCCATGGAAACAGGATAACTATAGGGTTTTTTGAAACTGCAAGAAAACCACCTGCAAGAAAGGTACATCTTACTTTATATACATCTCAAAAAATTCTCTATCCTGAGCTCTGATGAATGTGTATGCTGCAGGAAAGTAAGAAAAGGTCTGGCTGCCAAGTTTGCTTGCTTGTCATGTAGCATGTTTGGGACAGACTCTGTATAAGCTCATAAGCCAAGGAAAGCATTTCATCAATGAATAAATTATTTAAAGCCACAAAAAAAATCTATGTGGCCAAGACAAAAGATGACAAAATCCTGTGCCAGTATAATTATGTCAGTAGGAACAGACTTTTTCAAACTGAATAACTTCTGCTAGTCAAAACTCAGCTGTGGACAGAGACACAGCTACATTACTGAAGCTCCCTTGCCTTTACTATGTCAATCAGCTTCATGGAGAAAATGCTCATACAAACTCTTTCAATACAGACACATGGAGATATATATACTTAGGTGATTACTTTAACGTAGTTAAAATTATTCAAACTTTATGTGTAAAGAGCTTTATGTGTTAGGAAATCCTGAAAGATTGTTCTCTGACGAATTTGGGTGACCTCACAGTTTATTAGGGTTTGGATTGAGACTTGGATAAGGATTAGGTTGCAGTGAGGTTTTCTCCACCTATGGTTTCATGCTAAAAGAGTTTCTGCTTATAGCTGTTTGTGATTTTTTAATCAGGTGTACCTATAACAATTCTGGGAGTATGCTTATAGCAAAATGAACCATCTCACCACATATTTTGCATTGCTGTAATTTATTATTTAAAAAAAAACAGTGTAGCTATTTTTAATATCATGAATGTAAATCAGATTTATATGGACACATAACTCATACATATAAATTCATATAAAGTGACCTGGACATATATGAATCCTATATGTGCCATATTTTGCTGGCTTACATCTGTCTTTGGTTCTCCTGTTGAGAACACGTTCAAGGTGACCTAAAGAACATGTTTTCATTCCAGTGGTTCTACACTTCCTTGAGTTGTTTGGGGCTACAGTTAGACCTTTTAAACTGCTAAAACTGAGAAAACAGGAAAGATACAAGTCTGGTGTGGGCCACACCATCACTTGCACTTTCTTCTCATGCTCATGGCCCCAGTGATTGAGGACCCTTTTCCTGTTTTGTTTAAATGCTTCCTTAGAGTTCACCAACAGTTCACAGGCCATTGTGCTTGCTGATTTTGTACAGTCCCATCAGGAGACACTGGCTTTCTTCCCTGGGAAGGGCAGAAATTTACATCTTTTTCAAAAGCTACCACTATGTATAGTCTTACAAGTGCAAAAATAATAGATGCAGAAAAGCATTTCCAAAGCCCCATGCCAGCAGTATTCCAAATTCTACTAACTTTAGTGTATTAAAGAAAAAACCCCAAACAAACTAAATCCCTCTGATAGTATCTCCAGCATATGTGAGCATGTTACAGAAGGACACACCTCATTTTTGCCAGTGACATATAGAAGAAACTCAAGCTTCATTGACAAGATGTAAGAAAGCTTTTGGAAACAACCCCAATCCTAACCAAAATGAGCTTCCCTTGGACAGACAAGAGTTCTTTTGGACGTGCCACAACCAAACTGAAGTTAACTAAAGATGCTCCTGAGTGATAATCCAGAAGCACAGTTGGGAAAGACTTGCTTTGGGTCAGGTGCTGTTCCTCTTGTGTTCACAAACTTTTCATACTTAGGCATCAGTAGTGCACTGCCTTGAATCCTACTTACTACTTTCCTAGAGGCAGGAATATAACCTGTCTTGCTCCACCAGTCACTCCCTGTCCTCGGATTTTTCCCACTCAGAGTGCATTTCAAAACATTATCTAATCCTCACACTCAGACTAAAATCCCCACACTCAATAACCAAAAGAGGCTTTTTTTCCTTTCTTGCTCAAGTACCAGTCTCATACCCAAAGATTAAACTATACACATACATCTCCACATTTCCAACACTCTGTCCTGTTAACATCCCATTTCTACCTCCTACTACATGCAGCCTTTCATGTAGCAAAGAACTGGAAATTCAGGAGAAAAGTAAGTTATAGAAAACAGGAGCTAATCATCTGTAGTGTGAAAGGAAAAAGGGGAAAAAACCCAAGCCAAATTAACATCAACAAAAAGAGCTGGAATAAATCAACTGAGACCACAATTTGGTTACAGCTCTGAGCATTTACTAGATGCTCAGGCTTGTAAAGTGAAATAGATAGCTCATTTAGAATCACAAACTTTCAGACATTTCAGATTGCCTAGATCCTGTAAGACGCTTGCATTTGCATAGATGATAAATTTGGTTAATACTTGTTGTGTCACTGTACTATTGAATTTATTATCTCACATACTCAGTGTCTGACAGTCTGTAAATAAAGCTTAGGCAATGAGCCCATCTGAATGCAGGACCTGTTATAATCCCATAGTGTCATTATGGAGCTGCCTGCACAAGTACTGCTTCCCAATCACTTTTCTGACAGCTAAAAGGGACGCTTCCATAGACAGGATCACAGCAAATATTCCTAGTGGTTCTGAACAGGCCACTTCTATGCTTCATATTAATGTACCACATGTACAAGAGCTGACTTTAGAGTTGAACATACAATGCCAATGCTTCTCTTTGGGATTTTCCCTTCTCTCAGAGCTTCTGGAGAGGGGAAGGAATGTTAGTGACTGAATGGATGAAGACTGTTTGCCTTGAGCCTCAGTTTTCTGGTGTTACCTCTGAAGAAACTTTTCACATGGATGAAATATTTGTCCTAACCTGTGCCTATGAAGATTCCCGTTGTTTGATAAGGGATGAGCTAACATTGTACCTATCATCCTTGTCCCTTCATCAGAACCCAATTTCCATTACCAAAGTGCCAACTGTCCCAATACATATAGAAGCCCAATGTCTAAGAGGTCTATGTACTTGTTTCTGAAGTTGTGCAATAAATACAGATACACACACACTCTCTTTGCTATTTATTTGGGAAAACAAGCTAAACAAATCAGATGGAGGACAAGTTAGAAGAATGTTCTTCTTGAACTCTCAACACTTTGTGTAGTGGTTATTTCTGTTCCATTTGCACCAAGCCTATGAAGTGGGATTCTTTTCACATGGAGGCCTGCCAGGAGAAATCAGAGAAGCTGAGGAACACCCTAAACCAGAGCAAAGCACTCATGCCACCATTTAGACATCAGAGGCCTCAGGATGTGCCAAGGAGCTGTCATAAAAGTGTTTCAAGCACTTAAGTAAATTTACAGCTACTTGGACTAGAGAGTTCTCTCAAGAAAATGATTTTATAAGTCAAATAATTAAAAGTTAGCCCAGATGTCTTGAGGTAAAGTTGATAGTGGTTTCAGGTTAGATTTTGGCTACTCTGCAAAACCAAAAGAACCTGCCAGAAGGATTGACCACAATTTGTAGGATATCTTCTGAAGATGATGAAGCCTGGACTGGGATGGGGGAGAATAATTGGCATGTGAGTCTTGTCAAAGGATCTCACCTATTCAATCTTGAGAGAATTCAAACCTGAACTCTTCTTTGCTGATCATTTCCACTTGCTATCAATGACAATAGCCCCAAAAGACTGGTTTACTTTCACTGCACACAGCTGCAAAAAGGAGAACATGCAGCTGCCACAGACTTTTCTACAGTTACAAAACTATTGTGTTGCTGGCTAATGTTGGTGGGGTTTTGGGGGGCCTTATTTGTGCAGATTTCCAGAGAAGGGGCATCTACACCTTCTGTTCTGCTGTTCTTCCTGATCCTGCTGGGTTAGGGTGCCCACCAGTGCAGTGCTGGCTAAGCAAGTCTCTAAGCTAATTTTCACTGTGTGATGCCACTCCAGAAAAGCATCAGGCTGCCTAATTTCACCAAGCTAAAGATTTTCCACTGCTTCAGAGGCTGTTCTTGCCTTTCAAGAACATGCAACAAGCTGAGAATTACAGTTTCTAGCTAGTGAAAAAAGAATGATAGAAGATGAAAAAACCTTGAAATTGTAACTTCTGCTTCAACATCCAGATCAAGATAGGTTTAAGTTTGCATCACAATCCACTGCAACATCATCATTTATGCACTGGATTCACCAGTGAAACACTTCAACTGGTAACAATCACGCAGAACACAATAAACTCCTGGCAAACAAGCTCTGCACTATGTAGAGGCATCATTTTAGTACGGAGGTGCTCTAACTCTTATTAAACAAAGCAGTGCAGAAATGCACCTACAGTGACACACTAATTTAAGCAAGATACTTTTTCATGTGGAGAAGGTTGGTTTGGATGCACTTAAACTTGTTACATAAACTTGTTACAGTCTTATAGCAGCATATTTCTTTACCTTCTCAGTACCTTCATGTTGTTACGATGACTATGTTTACATTCTGTTGGTGAAAGGCAAATCAAGCATATATTTGTGTGGAGAAGTGGACATTTCCCCTCTCTAAGAATGCCAACAAATGCAGTAATAAATGTGCTAAGCTGGAGACATTTAAATATTCACTTGGAATTGTATGGCAGAGTATGACAGTAAGCATTACTGAAATTAAATCTTATATAGCACACAGCAGCAGTGTCCTGGAGTAATTTTGATATAAAATTGTATTTTCTCCCAAATTTGCCCTAAACCAAGACAAGCACCTTAAAAATTCTGCACAGTAGGGGAAAAAATGTAGTGCCTTTTGTTTTAAAGATTTGCAAATACTGTTTAATGTGCTTTTGTTAAAAAAAATGCAAATACTTACTTACTAATAAATTATTGAAATATTCCCTTTGAGAGTAACCATCAACTGCTGTTAATATCTCTGTTCAAATGTTCAAGTCATTCTGGACCTCTATGCTGATTTCTGGTACAGATCTCTAGCATGGGCTTCAGAAAAAGGCCAATTCAGGTATAAGGCTAGGTGTGTACCTAAAAGTTTCACAGCTACAGTGAACTAACTTTTATCTTTCACTAAAGATAAACAGGACAACAATAGGAGCCCTCCATACACATGAGGATGAAGATTTACTTCAAATTAATGAGATCTGTACGAAAGCCTCCCCTCTCACGCTGACCGCTCAGCTGAGCTAGTGCACTTGTGGCAGCTGAGCTGAAATCGAGCACCTCAGTGACTAAAAAGGTGCTCTGCAGGTCTGGAGCTTGGATAAACCATCAGGCACTTCGGTCATTCAGTCTGTCTCTGACAGTGATTTCCCATTGCCTCAGACAAGTTCTGGGTTTTTATAATCTATGCAGACATTTCTGTGACTAAGAACCTATCAACCCTCACATTATATGGATGGATATCTCATAAATATGTCTCTTTCAGTACATTTTAATGTTAGTAACTATGGGTAATTCCTAACCTCTAACAGGACAGAGGAAAGAGGTTCCTAAAAGACACACATATAAACTTTTTTTTGTTTGATTGGTTTGGGTTGGGGTTTTGGGGCTTTTTTTTTTATTTGTTCATTGTTGTTTTGGTTTGGCTTTGTTTTTGAAAGGTTAGATTCTGCAAATCTTAAACAATATGCTGTCTACCTCCTCCAAACCTCCATCCTGGTCCATGTAAAAAATTTGGGATACTTTGAATTTGGGAACAGGCCCAATCTGAACTGAGTTCTTTCACTGTTTGTTCAGTAAAAGAAAGTTTCTGGAAAATCTAAATATAGATACTCCCTGCTGCATACAGTGTTACAGTCTAGAGCAAGATAGGTACACCCCGGAAACTGGGAATCTCAGAAGAAACAATAACTAAATCTCTTTAAAATAATTCTATGGTATTAATGACTTGCTTCACATAAGCAGCACTGAAGGAGAGATAAGTAGCAGAAATTTAAAAAAAAAGATCACTCCTCTTGCGAGGATGGAGCAGTCATTCTCTGAGATGGTCAGATGTTTCTCTTGGACTATCTATATGGACAGAAAAAGGATTCTGCTTTTCTTTTTAACATGGGTCATTTTTCAGTTAACTTGTTTATATGACCAAACATGCTTACAGCAGGAAACTCAGCATGGAAATTCAATAATTGTTCTTTTCTGGCAGTATGAACCAACTTTAGTTGAAAACACAGAAAAGCAGAATTCTCAGAAGTTTAATGGCAGCTTTGGAAGTGGACTTGGGGTGTTTTTTTTGTAGTATTTGTGGGGCTTTAATTCAAAATGACAAATTGTAATGAATAATGGTTTTGCTTAAATGCAATTTATAGCTGTTAACTGGTTTGACAAAAAATCTGTAAAAAAGCTCTCTTTCCTCCAAGGCCAGTACAATGCTGGGTCATATCACTGGAACTGTGAGATCAATATCTGCATTGCTTCTGCATAAACTGTATTTGCCATCTGTTTGAATAAATGTGACAGAGAGAAATAGTCCATTACCAGACACCTCTGTCCATATCCTTTCAGTATGTTTTGTCAGTTCTTGCTCAGCTTTGAAGCCACTTTGTAGCTGGCTGAAAACGAGAAGGTAAAAGCAAAGATTTTCTCTCTTTCTCGCCGGAATTGTTTTACAGCAGCCAATGCAGCCATGAGAGGTACATTCAGAGGTAACTAATGAATGAGGAGCAGCTCTGTAGTGAAGACTATGAGTTCAGTCTGAAATATCAAGGCCCTTCTTCATAAAAGACTCAGTTCTTTACAGGCACTTTGATAAAGGGTGTGTAATTCTTCCTTTGGCAGATGTTTACCGTGGATTTTTGAGAGAATGAGATAACTATTCCATTTGTAAACATTAAAAATTTTGTTAGAAAGATGATAAATATTTCTACAACTAAGAACAAAGTATGGATGGTATTCAAAGAACCTGGATAACGTGTTTGTCTGAAGCTTAACTCAGATGTTGCTGCTGCTGAAAAACAAACAGTAGAAGCAGAATTTCAGGAACTGAGAATTAAAGATTAAGATAATTTAAGGTCCCAAAAATTCAAAGTATACAAAGCAAGTTAAAAGTGGAAAATATCATCATTTAGCTCACTGAATAGTTCTGCATCATGTGGTCACTGTAGCCAAACCAGACAAATGTACTATTTCAATTTGAAATGAGAAGAAATAAAAGATATAATTTCCATCCTCTAGAAAAGTTTTTTGCATGCTCTCAAACGAATGTGCTACACTCTATAAGAAAAGTTGGAAAGCCTACTAATTTTGGTTTTGTAATCATCTCAGGTATTCTACCTTTGCTTTTCTCTTTTGGCCAGAATCTAAGCCTAGGAAAGACTTCCTATTAATACTGAGTTATGAAAACTTTGTTTGACTTAAAGATTACAACTAACCCTTCTGATTCCTCTTGTCAACCCTCATTTATCCTATGTAGTTTGTCAGCATCCTCTGCACCCTAACAGGTCTTAATAGCCTCAACAGTCCTCACTTGACCTCTCCCATGGGCTCAGAGCCCCAGTTTAGCCAAGCCATGTTCTTTCAGTTCATGCCTGACCTGTGTTGTATCAGTATATGTCCCCAGCTCAGGCATGGCTGTGTCATGTTTATCTGGATCTGGAGTTTCAGACTGATTTCTTAGCTTGACTTCAGCCTTGTCTCATCAGTATGGACCTTCATGGCAATTGCTAGGTGATGTCTGACCCTAGTTCTCACTGGATCTGACCCTAGCCTGTGGGCTGCCTTCACAGCTTGACCTCAGACCTGCCTTGCTCCTTGCCTGATGCTCTGTACTCCTGTCAGAATCCAGTGTGCCCTGCTTGCCTTGTGGCTCTGTGGGACTGGGCTTGGACAGTGAGGTTCTGGCCCATCACCTGTGTTATTTTGCTTGGCTCCTGCCCTCTGTGGAGCAGTCAACTCTTGCTGCTCCATTGCTTTTCTTTTTACCTCCAAAATAAACCAAATAATTCTATAAAAATACATTGCATGTCAAAACTAAGTGAACTACTTTTTTTTTTTTTTTTTTTTTTTTTTTTAATAATGCTACAAAATCCCATTACTAATTCTTTGATTCTGTTCACTAAATATTATTTACCTTGGATTAGAATTCCATCTTCTTCATTGGTTTCCCAAGCTGAATATCACCCTTTTGAGTCTCACCAGGTATATGTTCTCATTTCAAAATGCAGAGTTATGAGTTCTTTCCCCTTATTTTTACCAGCACTTGTGACTGGAATTTGTCTAAAGCTGAGAACAGTTGCTTCTTGTTCTACTCATTTTGGTATTATTCCCTCCCCCCTCAGAGACCTGCTGCTAAAATTAACCAACCAACAAACCCTCAGCTGAGCTATTTGCTCTGTCCCTTCCTATACTATGACAGAGATTAAGCATAACACTGAATTTATCACAGAAGACCCTTAGGTGAGTCTTTTAACCTACTTGGTTTGCAAGCAGGTTAAATCCTAAATCATCCTCTCTTTTTAACTCCAACCATTCAGTGAAAAGACAGGCTTCTTAAGTAGGAATAAGTTCCAAATTTCACTGATTTTTCTTCAGAATCTTAAGTGCAAAAGCAGGCTTAACACTTAGCACACGTATCCACTGCCAAGCCATACATTCACACAGTCACATAGTAATTCATACAGAAACCCTTTGACATCTAGGTGGGTAGTTTAAAATAAACTGGTTCATCATTACCTCTAACCTCAGTATAAGAAAATGCAACATAGCCATGTTTGAGTGGAAGGTCAGTCAGCCACAGAGGAGCTTTATTCACTTTTAGATCAACTGGGACCTCACCACCTGTAAGAATGGAAAGAATGGCATTTAGTTAAGAGAAGTGTCCCAGGGGTTATTAGCTGTATGGAGCTATTCATATCTACATCTGTCATCAGAACTACACTAGTGTAATTAGTGTAATTAGTAAAAAGGTTTATTTAAACTTTAGAAAGATAATGAAATCTTCATTCAACTAAAGCGTAAAATCTCTGACCTGGGAGTCAGGGTATTTCTCAGGCTGGCTCTGCCTGTGGTGCCAGGCGCCATCTGGTGTCACTTTTGGGCCTTCAGTTCAATGAGCATTAAAGCAATAACAACAATAATAACAAAAAAAACAAAACAAAACAAAACAAAACAAAACAAAAAAAAACTAAAAAAACAAAACCAAAACCAAATCCAACCAAACCAAACAAAAAACCCACCAACAAGCCCCCCCAACCCAAAAAAATAAACCCCAATTAACCAACAACAAATCAAAACCAAAAATAAAACAACAACAACAAAACCACAAAAAAAACCACACCAACCAAAAAACAAAACCCAAACCAGTACAACTTAAGGTGAAGTTGCTCTGTGACAGGGGGTTTGTATTTCTGACTCTTGTGGGCTCTCAGCAGCGTCCCTTTTCTCTACAGATTACTGCAGCTCTGTGCATTTCTTCATCAGCTGTCCTGACTATAATCCAAAACACCACTTTCTAATGCTTTTCATTGAAACATAGCAGGAAAAGCCATCATAGATTTGATTTTGCAGCAATTCTTATATATTTTGTCACATGCACCTACTGCATCCCCAAGAAAAGTGGCAGAAGATCCTATGTATTTATACATAAACAAAAAAGTCATTGCTTTAGCGTATTTTGTTTCTCATTGGGTATTCCTTTTTAAATCCTTTTTTTTGCCTCCTTAACGACAGCTGCCTGACAGTGAATTGTGACCACTGCTGTTTTCTCTGTAAGAAACTATAGTTTACTCATGACTTTAGGATACAATTTAGTAACAGGTTTCACTTCATATGTAACGCGATGCAGTTTCGGCTTTAACTGGCAAGAAATTCACATCACACAGTTCCTGAATTCAGGCAAACACGTTCTGCACACACAAATTCTCCCAAAATCATCCCTGTCATTGAATAGCACCCACCTGACTGCATAATTTTGCTGTAAATTTAAATGATCTTTCAGCGTCATTAAAAGCATTTCTCTAGATCATAGAAACTTATGGGCCTTAAAGTTGATATGGTCCCAGCCCTAGCTGGGATAATAAGCATATAATATCTCCTGATAATTTAATTTAATAGAAATAATCCACTAAGTCCTGTTTATGTATAAGCATATACTGGGGTTTGGCTACACGTTTGCCTTTTGCTGGACTTGGACTGTTTCAGTCTCTATGGTAACTCCTCAGTAATCTTTGTTGTTACTTCCCTCAACGAGCTCGCGCCAAAACACAAGAGTTTTGTACCCCCGCGAAGGAGCCGGGCGCCGCCTCAGGGCCACGCCGCCATTTTGGGCGAGGCCACTCCGGCCACAGAGGG
>NC_031774.1:46920664-46970421 GCF_001522545.3 Parus major
CACCGCGCACACACCGCGCACTCACCGCGCACACACCGCGCACTCACCGCGCACTCACCGCGCACACACCGCACTCACCGCGCACTCACCGCGCACACACCGCGCACACACCGCGCACTCACCGCGCACTCACCGCGCACTTGTGGCAGCGCGGCCGGGCCCGGCCGGGCTCCGCAGCGCTCCCTGGCGGCGGCGGCGGCGCACGGCTGTCCCCGGGCTGTGCCCGCAGAACGCACACGGGCGGGCCCTGCAGCAAAAGCGTGCGGCGAACGGCCTTTGACACGGGTGATGGCCGCCTACCTGTGCCAACACAGCCTAGGAATCAAATGCATCGCTCTGGGAGGCAGACCTGGCGTACACACTTAGCCTCGGGGTGCTCAGCTCAAGCGTGCACGCCTGGAGACCATCCGGGCAGTGAGGGTGGCACCAGCTGGCACTGCAGAGAGGCGCCTGATTGTTCAGTCTGCATGACGATCATTGCCTTTTCTGTGGAACTTCTTCCATCTACCCAACCTGCAGAAAAGAAGGCCCTGTAAAGCTCCTTGTGCCCAGGTTGCTCATCAAGTGCAGTGTGCTCTTCCTGGCACTTTTTCACATTTCCTGGCACTCATCTCCTATGGACCCTTGTAGGGGTCCCCACGGTGACCCTCAGTAACAGCTGCAACCCTTATTATGTCGCATACTCCTTTGAAGCATAAGGTCAGTTTTAGAGAAGGACACTTCCAAAACTGGGATGGAGGGATGACATTGAACTTGGTATGTGCTGGTTCTACTTCCTATTGCAACGGCTGCCTACTGCAAAGGTGGCTGAATTCCCCAAATCATGAATACTACTTAAGTTACCAATCAAGACAACAGGTAGTGTAGAGAAGATTTAGAGATCTTTAGAGTTTTTTCTAAGCCTTCTGCATAGATAGTTCAGCCCAGCTAGGCTGGATATTGAGTCTTTGTCTAGCATCCCTCCTGTAGGACACCTGGGAGTGTGAGAACCCCCATAGCTTCTGTACTGCAGACCACCAAGAGAGCTTGAAGATCTGGTCCAAGAAGAGGGTTGTAGTTCATCAGCTATTTCTGTCATTATAGATATGAAAGTAATTATTTCTTTTGGTTTGACAAGAATGACCCTTGTTATTTCTAACTGTTTATAAACAAATAGAAACTAAAATAGTAGTTAGTGTTAGCTTTTATTGTCTCTATCAATCCTGTGTACGAAATAACTCAAGCAAGTGTGGGTCCAAGGCAAATTTGTGCTGCACAAATGCAGTCTGAGCTGGGACTGCTATGCCACAGAAACACAGCTTGTTACAGCCTCAGTGGCTCATTAATGGAAGCAGGATAAAGAGATCAAAGACACCCTTTTGCTCAGACGCCTCCTGGCTCACCCTTTAGAGGGGATGGCAAAGGTGCTTTAAGCAATGCTCATCCTCTCTGAACTCCCCCTGTGCTGAGTCAGTGCCTGCACACATCTGTGGGTGATGCTCACGCTCCAGCCAAACCAAGGCTCCTGCCCTGCTCCATTCTCCATGGGGTGATTCACCAGCGCTGGTGGGCAGACACCGTGTCTGGAAATACAACAAGGGAGGCAGCCAGAAGGAAATGTTAGGGATAGAAGCACACACTGTGCCTTGCTAGATAGATTCCTGCCTGCCTGAAGTCTCATGGTCATCCTGGCATGGGTGCAGCTCAAGGCAGCACTGCCTGGGGCTGCCTGCATCTTGTCCAGGTGCCAAGTGCCAGCACAGCCCCTGCCGGGCTGAGGTACTGGGCCATGCCCCGTGGTAAGGGAATGCAGGTGCAGGAGAGTCAAGGGTGTGCTTCTGGGCTGAGGAGCCCAGCACTGATTTCAGTGCAGAAACACCCATGGGGAGAAGCCTTGCCAAAGAGAGTGGAGCAAGGAGTAGGGCTGTGAGCCTGGCCAAAACGTGTGCAGGAGGAACACACTACACTTCTGGTCTGGCATGGCTCTTCTGTACCATGCACTCAAGATCCAGACTCTTTCCCTGTCCAGAGCACATTGTGTATTTCTTATTTTGTAGCTTTTAAGAGAAGGATGTCATCCTTTTATATGTTCATATTAATGTCTGTATTTTTTAAATTCTTCTTGCAGCACTGTTACTCATCAACAGACACACCCTGTAGCATTTGTCATGGAGTTCATCCTGCTACTAAAATACTTATTTGCTACAGAATTATGTAAAGAAACCTATATTTAGCCCTGTTGCTTTTTTTCAGTTCACACCTGCCATGTGGGGAGGTAGAATTTAAACCTTCAGAAGGACCAAACCAAGGCCACACCTTTTTTAAAACACTATCTTATTTACCAGAAAGAGAGGCAGAGAAAGGCAGGATGGGCTTTGATCATGCCTGATTATGGGCTGTAATATTGGATACATGGAGAGAATATTGTCATGGGTGCTTTTTTTCTGTCCAGAAAAACAAAATTCTCCTTGAAGAAACAGCTGTGTCCTGCCTGCAGCCTGCAGAAGAATGGCATTAGTCACGTGCAGTCCAACACGTAGCACAATTGTAAAGTTCTCTCTATGAGACTGACAGGAGCTATTCACATCGGCCCCCTCCACCATCTGCCTGAATGGCAGGCTGTGGGGCAGCAGCAGCCCCCCCGTGCTGTCTCTGCACGGCCTCAACACTTACTGCCTGCTCAAAGTCTGTCCCCAAGTGCAGAAAATCAGGGACTGAAAGCAAAGAGAGGATGTCACTCAGGTCAAAGCAGACTGTCGAGAGGGGAAAATAAAAAAGGAGGGTGGGGAAAGAGTCAAAGCTTTATCTGCTGGAGTGCCACGCTGCTGTTTTCCTGGGAGCAGAGGTGTTAGTTTCAACAAGATGTGGAGGGTGAGGAAAGGGGCAACTGGATAGCACAAGAATGGGGAGAAATCCCATATTCTCTTTCCCTGAGCTTACAGGACTCAGCTCTGGGGCAGGACCAGGCTGTGTGAATGTCAGTGCCAGGGGGAGATGTCTCTGCTGCTGTCTGCAGTGCCTGTGTGCTGGGGTACAGGAAGGGATGCTAAGGCCTTTGGCTGCACCCCACTGTCAGACATCCCTTTCAAATGAACCTGCAGGTCCTGATGGATAAGTTTCCATCCCAGGCTGGGGCCAGGCTCTAAGCCAGTTTGAGATCTTTGGGATTTTGGGTGCCATCTGTACCACACCACCTTTCTCCCTCATCCCTCTCCCCTCTACACACTTTGAAGGTCAGACTAGATGGAGGGAGATTAATTTTATCTGATTACCTGATTTCCCTTCTCATTTACAGACAATGACATTTTTCCTTGTGACAGAAATTCCTGCTATCAGTTCCTGAGGTGTGTGGCTCAGAGCTACTGCAATCCTTTCCTCTCCCATTGCATTCACCTTTAAGGTCACCCAGTTCTTGCAGTATGCTAAGTAACATCTTCAATTTTTATGCCATCAGTGTATCATTAACATCTTCTCACTTCAGTCTCTGTCAACATACAATCTAAAATCAGGGTCTCCAAGGAAGAGTTTAGTGGTCTTTCTCCATTCCAATACTACTCTCCTCCAGGCCAGTACTTCTGGTTTCACCATGAATCATCACCTCCCCTCAGGTTCTTGGCTCTCCTTTTCAAGTGTGAAGACAAAGCAGAGGCTTAGGAGGCAGCAGGTGAGTGAAAACAGATCACACAACTGAATTATCTTTGCTTTTAACTGCCCATAGTGGACTGGACAAAGAAAAGGAACAATTCACATGTGCCCATCTAAGATGTTCCAGTTAACTGTCTAACATTTCAGAATAGTTGGAGCCCTATTTTCTCTTTGCTTCAAAGTCCACATGCATTAGGCTCAACAAGGAGTAACAGGACTGTCACCCAAATGGGGAAAAATAGTTTAAAAAATTTATAAAACAATGGAAATTTATTTTTCTTCTCTCATCCTCTGTATAATCTCTGTACTGCTCAGTTGTTCACTGAGGTGACTTTTGCTTTACCAGCATGATTTAGGTGTTCCTGCTATTTGAAATGCTCATGGCACTTATGGGGGAGGGAGGCCTCAGGTAATGGTGTGCATTTTGGTTAGTGGGTGTGCTCACACGGTCCAGATAACCTAATGCTGGAACACCTCTGCTGAATGGGCCCCTCAGCCTGGAAATAAACTTTGTGAGATTTTGGTGTAGACGTGACTAAAAGTTGACGTGGCTTACAATTAGTGACACTTTCAAAAAAATTGCAGGCATTTTTTTGCAAGAAAATCTTCTCTCTTCTTCATTTAGTCTCATAGGAAATACTTCATTTTAGGAGAGGCCTGGATGCAATTTTCAAGTGAATAGATTTATTCTTGTGCTTTACTTAAAAAAAGGAGTTAGGAAACTTTACATACCAAAAATTCCCAAGAAGACAGCTGTCAGGAGGTGACATGTCGGATATGAAGTAGCTCTCCAGCTGGTCCCTGTCTGCATGCTGGGAAGGCATGTGGAGACATTTTTTCAATTGCTGTACTAGTTTGACATGCTCACAGTGGAAAATGATGTATCATTCTTGAGCCTTTGCTTGGTGGACACTTCAAAGTGTATTGGATCCTCATAGAGGAGTGCCCTATTGTTAATTGTTCCTTTCACATGTACATTGGGATGAACATGGTGAGAGCAGCGAGGAACAAAAGGGCTCCGGTGGCCTCTTAGAGAAAACCCTGTGCAGCTCAACCTGAGTCTGACCTTGAGAGGGTGGGTTGCTCTGGTTTTTAAATCCTGCTTGCTGGTTCATTCCCCTCTGGCACCCCACTGTTACCAGCTGCAGGGGAACAGGATGGTGGAGCAGCAAGCATAGCAAGGCATGGGG
The DNA here is from genome assembly GCF_001522545.3 of Parus major. Taxonomy (NCBI): domain Eukaryota; kingdom Metazoa; phylum Chordata; class Aves; order Passeriformes; family Paridae; genus Parus; species Parus major. The sequence goes on from NC_031774.1 coordinate 46,925,479, forward strand.
AGCTCCTCCACCTCTGCCATGTGGTGCCCAAGGAGCCACATCCTGTATGAGCATCCCTCCGGGAGAAGATGGGTATGGCTGTAGTGCAGGAGCTTGGAAAGGGCTTCTGCAGTGAGTGTGTTGGAGGTGTGAGAGTCTGGTATCCCCCAGTAAGCAGGCAAGTCACATCCACCCTCCTCAATGCAACCGACCCACTAACCTCAGGCCCAGAGCACAGCCCAGGGCTCTGGAGCCCTATGAATGGATGTAGGTCTCATAATATATGGCACAAGTTTTCTGGGCCTCTGAGGACATAGTTCATTAATATACTGAGGTAATATTTGACTCCCAGGCACCTGTCACATACCTCTCTATCTCTCCCTTTTTCTACCTTGGAAACCAACTACCTCTAGTGGGAGACTGCACCATGAAATGTGGTGTCCCAGGCTGGGTTTGAAAGCTCAAGCACAGGACACAATTTATTCCTGCAAAGAGGGACATGATGCCTTGGAGTGCATCTCTTTGAACAAACTAGACAAAACCTCTCCCTGAAGCCTCAGCTACACAGAAGTGTCTGTGCAGGCCACACAGAAACTAACTAGGAGGAAAGAGGCACACCTGCAAGTGTAACACACCGTGTTACAGCCCACAGTGATGCCAACAGCTCTGCAGCACATTCTCTTGCAGGATGTCCTGACCCCAGGGTCTCCCTAGACCAAAAATACCTCAGCCTGGGCACCGCCATATGTGGCTCAGGCTAGACTGAGAGAAAAGGTGTGAATAGGGATAAGTGCAACAATACAGGGATCCTTAAGAGACATCCCATGGGCCTCTGCCCAGACTTTCATATAATGGCAAAATCTCAGTCTTGGCTTCCTCTGATGAAAATTGGATAAATAGAAATAACATAAAACAACGGTCAGTAAAATAGTTGTAAAATGTGGCTGTTTGCATCCCTCAGTGCTCAGGTCTTTGATGCTTCACTTCAGTAAAGTAGATTTTACTTGCAAAATGTCTTGGACTTCAGTCCCTGCTTTCCCCAGCACACATATGTGTTTGGTTCAGAGCTGGCAGTATCTCCCTGTTGATGGTGCACAGCTCCTGTGTCCCTATCCAGTCTTCCCATGCCCAGGGTACTGGGGACTGGAAAGCAGGAGCAAAGCTTCTTCAGCTGTAGGAGGCAGCGGGTGCTGGCTGGCACACAGGCTGCTGCCAGCTCTGTGTCATCAGTGCACAGGAAGGGCAGCTCTTCTGCTCTCCTTTTCCTCCAGCTCTAGGTTTTACTGTGCTTTTAAGTAATTGTCACCCCTTAGGGACAAGCCTTCGAGAAGGCAGAGGGCTCGCATAACTCTGGATCAATAAAGGAAGCAGCTCAATTAGCATTTCACACGCCTTTTCTTCCCTCTCTTCTTACCTTCCCTGCAGCGGGCATGCTTTCCCCTTAAAGGATTGTCCTGTTTCTGCTCCTTGCCAGCGTTGGCAGGGTGACAGTAGTCGAGTGTGCAAACTTGTGCTATTGTCCCCAGGCCAGGGGGAGTCATGGAGACCCACTAATATGACACAGGAAAATGTTTGCTGATGGCAATTCTATGGGCTTTGTCTAACTCTTTCTCCATCATGACGACTCGATTTAAGTCTCTAACTGTTTGACTACAGATGCAAGAGTACTATCCAACTCCATCCTTTTGTTCGGGTAGTTTGAATGGGTAATTCAGCTTTTGTGTAACTCAATTGAGGGGGCAAACATAAAGACAAGATTCTTGAGCGCTCAAGCTCCCTTTCCATGGATATCTGCACATCTCTTTAGAGATTTGTTCCTTTCCTACCTTTTTCTGACATCATCCTCCCCTTAAAAAAAAAAAAAAAAAAAAAAAAAAAAGCTGTGATGGGGAACGGTTAAAAGTAGGCTAGTCCTGTCCCCATATTATATTGTCCTGTGCCAATGAAGCATGTTTAGTATCAGCCCCCAGACAGCTTTGGAGAATGAAGAGGAAAGGGTGTCTAAACTTTCCCGACTGATCTTCAGCATTTTTGCTTTGGATTGTGTAATTTTTAAATGAAAGGTTTCCATCGGGGTGAAGAGGATAGGGAGAATGGTAGAAATCATGGGGAAATGATTGTATTTATTAGCTGTCTTTCTGCGGCTGTCCCCATGGAGACAATTTGTGATGGCAAAGAATGCAAGGAGGGGAGGCTGATGCCTGATTGGGATGCTTTGTATTTGGCAAAGTGGCTTCTGATTGGCCTGGGAGAGCCCCGAACTCGCTGGAGTCGATATTCATTCAGCTTGCTCAAGTGCTTGCTAAACTACATCCAAACACTGGCGGGCCCTGGCTGCCTCCGCCGAGGTTGGCGGTGTGTAACCTGCCTAACGAGATTAGCGGGGAAGGGGCTCTCTCTCCTCCGCAGCGACGCAGCCGCCAGCACCGGTGAGAAAAGCTGCCGCACGCCGGGTGAGTGTCGGTGCTCGCTCCCAGGGCGGCCACCCCGGCTCCTGTCCACCTGAGCGCTCTCTAACAGGATTAGGAGCTGAGCTGGCCCCCGTGAGCCGCTGCCCGTGCCGGTGTGTGCGGGGGCAGCAGTGCGGGGCGGTAGGCTGCGGGCACAGACAGCAGCTTCCCTGCGAGGAAGCGAGCTGACCAACAACTTGTTTGCTTGGCTGAGAAGTTTGACGTGTCCCCCTACCCTCCCTCCGTTTGCTTAGTGCCGTTTGAACCAAAGCTTCTTGCTCAAAAGTCTGTCTGTCGTGTTTCGCAGGTTTGCCAAGGTTTGTCTGAAGAAGGATTATAAACTTTTCATGGGAAACTCTGCACGGTGCATTCAGTGAGATGGCATCGGACAGCGAGGTAAAAACTCTACTGAACTTCGTTAACCTGGCTTCGAGCGACATCAAAGCGGCTCTGGATAAATCAGCTCCTTGCCGCCGGTCAGTTGACCACAGGAAATATTTGCAGAAGCAGCTCAAGCGGTTTTCTCAGAAGTACTCACGGATCCCACGGTGTCACCACCCCAGCAAACCCCCTGAGTGCGGCTGGCGCAGGGGCGCTGAGGACCGGGCCCGCGGCCCCCTGCCCGAGGCACCCGAGCCCAGCTCCCACGGCGGGGCTGCCGCCGAGAAGGTGATGCAGACAGCCGAGGCAGAGGAGAGCCTCACCGGGGACCGGGTTTTGCAGGAACAAAAGCCCGAGGCTGCCCGACCGGACCAGGTGCCCATGAGGAAGCGACAGCTCCCCGCCTCCTTCTGGGAAGAGCCGCGGCCGGCCCAGAGCCTGACAGCCAGAGCCTTTCCTGCCAGCCCTGAGGGGCTCCAAGCCCCCAGAGACCCTCCTCCCTATGAGGGGAAGAAAAGCAAGAGGAGCCCGGACGCTGCGGGCCCGGAGAGCCCCCCTGACACTGCGCCACATGTCGGGGAGAAGGACCCCGCCGGGCCGCTCTCGGGCCGAGTGGGTGCTTGGACCTGCTGCCCCTTCCCCTGCCCCGGGCCAGGCGTGTTCCAGCCCCCGGGAGCGCTGCCCCCGTCGCCCTTCCCGGGGCTGGGGCTGTGGCGGAAGAGTGCGGCCCCGCTGCCGGCCGAGGTGCCGCACTTCTGCAAGGAGGCCGATGGCCCGGGACAGAAACTCTACAGGCCCATGGTTCTGAAACCCATCCCCACCAAGCCCGCCATCCCCCCACCCATCTTCAATGTTTTTGGCTATCTTTAGCGGGGCGGGTGCCGGAGTCATGCCGAACACGACAGCTCCTGAGGGGGATTTGAAACGCCCGGTCAGCCTTCGGGCATGAGCCGCTGGCAGGGGAAGGAGGCCGGCGATCACACCCTCAGCCTCGTGGGCGGGCTGGAGGGAATAAATAACTGCTGGGAAGGTACTTGGGCTGCGCTCTCCCCTCCGTACATGGGGGCAAATCGGCAATAAACCTTGCCAAGCCGGTGGCATGCAGCATGAGGCGCACCAGGTCTCTTTCATCGATGGGCATTGTCTGAGCCGCGGCGAGCGGGGCTGCGGGCCGTTCATAGCCGCACTTGTAACACCTACGAGACCTCCTCCACGTGGGAACATCTTTTTGGGGCTGCCCTGCGGCAGCAGCAGCGAAATGGAATAAATTAAATGCATTCAAAGAGTTTTTTGTACTTTAAAGTAATTCCAGAGAAGTCAAGATATTCAGGTCATTTCGTTTTGCATGCAAGAGACTGGAAGGACGGTATTTGATATAGAAACCACTTGTGATTGATTTAAACTCGTGTTGTATGTAAATACTGAGAGAATTAAAAGAAAAAAAAATAAGGGAAGAAAGAAGGTAATTTTATTTTGGTGATTCTGCAAGTACACTCTTTAGTTTTGCCCCACTGGTGGGGAGATACGAGGGCTGAAATCTGCCTATTCGGACTGATATAAATCAGAAGTAATTCTTCTGGGGCTAGGATGTTAGCTAGTGCTAAGCTGGTGCAAATGGAAGCAGGATGCATTTCCACATCAGGCATTGACCTGCATCAACATAATAAATGAGGAATTGTATTAGTTTAATACAAAACCATGAGGTATGATGGAAGAAAAAGGAAAGAATGGACTACCTTGATTTCTGGTTGAGAGACATCTTTTATTTTGCCTGATTTTAAGATGATATCACAAGACCTGGCTGTAAATGTCTTGCCTAGTATTTTCCTAATTTTTTTAACAAATTGGCATTGAAAAATTTATTAAGAAGTGTTTTTAAGTTAGGTTTCTCTAAACCCATGGAGAAAGTGGTACTAAGACACAGAACATGAGATATGAGGTGTTTAAGGCTGCAGGTGTTTGTATCTATTTGGTTATACTGGAGTAAATCACTGAAGTCAAGAGCAGTATATTTTGGGAGGAAAGAGGGACAAAGAAAGGACATCCATGACCTCCCAGGGCTTGAACCTGCTGTTGCTGAAGCTAATGGGAACTTCTCCCAGGACTCAATAGAAAGTGGCCTTGATTGGTTTGGTCTCTGACTGGCATAGCTCTCTATGACTCCTGGTATCACTACAAGGGGAAAACCAGAAAACACTTCATTTGAGTGCATTGCAGTCATTAAAAAAAATATCATCTGAAGCAGTTGTAGACTATCATTTTTGTATCTTCTGATGGCCTTGGTATTATATAACCTCTTTGCAACTTTTATTTGGATATGAACTACCACTGGCATTAGGTCAGTTGGTTAGAGCCTGGTGCTAATAATGCCAAGGTTGTGGATTTGATCCCTGTATGCCATTCACTTAAGAAGTGGATTTGATGATCCTTGTGAGTCCCTCCCAACTTAAAATATTCTGTGATTCTACTCCCAGGCTAGAAGTGGTTTACTCTTTCCCCAAACCTTACATATCCCACCAATGTTCACTTTTATGGAAACAATGTCTGTAATGTGTTTGTAGTCCAGGTGAACTGTAGAAATAGAGATGGATTTCATTGCTTTCTCCCTGCAATGGCACTTGATATGTATCAAGCTAGTATGGACTATACATGTAGGAGAGAGAGCAGGAAATGTCTTTGGTAGCACATACCTGTAGCTACATGAAAGGCATGAGGTGCTTAAGAGCTAATCTAGGGGCTAAAGATGTCAGGTTAGCTCTTGATCCAGAACTGAAGATAGGAACATACTTAAATGCCTTTCCCTTTTTTGGAAAAAAATCAATGAGGAAACTCCAGAAGAAGAATAACAGAAACCAGAGCCATTGAAGTTAAAGGTAGGAGAACAAGGGCTTTTAATTTACAGACCTGTAGACAAGGAATTTTTTTACACGGAAATGGGTTTTTTTCCCTCACATAAGTAGCTCTGTGTCCTGCTGTAATCCAGACGCAGCCAGATGCTGAAATCTGTTTCAGTTCTATCAATGCAGAGCCGTCTCCTTGGCATTGGTCTGGATTTGCATCTGGGTGGCCAGACCAGGTCATGGAATGAACTACTGGCATTGCAGTAGTTGCTGTGCTCAAGTGTTGCTCCTTGAGTTCTTTAGAGAAATTTCATAGTGCTGTGGATCACACCAGAATAAGGATTTCTATAAAAATTCAAAATACTTGGCAAAGTGGATAGCCTCTGTATAAATTTTATTTCTGAAGAAATCCAGAGAAAGATGAGAGTTACAACCTGTCTTTTGAATATTTAATTCTTAATTTTATTTTTCCCTTCTTTAAAACTCTTTATTATTTGAATGTATATTGCTGCATATTTTCCATATAGTAGAATAGTGTTTTAAAGTTATGATGAAGGATTGAAACAGTCCATTCTAAATGACCTCAGACTCAAATACTTATGCTCCTACACTCAGATTTAAACTAATATTACTTTTTCAAAATCCTTTGTGACATGGAAGTTCCCCCCCACCCCAGCCCAAGGCAGGCAGTGGCCCTTGCTGGGGCTTTGAACTGAAGCAGCAGTGAAGTAAAACACAAATGAACAGAAGACAATTGTTAAGTATATTCAAAATCCCTGAATGGGGATGTGTGAGACTTTCCAAAAGGTTTGCAAATAATAGCAACTCTGCCTCCTCTCTAGCAATATTTACTGTTCTCTCATCCCTGAGATTAACAACAGAATGATTAATTGTTCAAGCTTGGATTGATTCAAATTTTCCTGGATATTTTTGTGTTTGGCTGGTCAATGGTTGATGTTGCTATTCAGGACAGCTGATAGTCCTTAAGAATATACTTGTTTATTCATACTTTGTTTGAAAGATGGAAACATAACATTTGAGAGCTGCTATTTACTAAAACAGTGCAGATTTAAACTTTAAAAAACACAATAGCTTTTATAAATAATGGGAAGGGAGAGGTAAATGAAAAAAACTTTTATACAAAATGAAATTTTAAAAAAATCAAAAAAGTGCAGAAGAACATCAAGTGAATTGCACATGTTGCAGTAAAAAAAATGTACAGTAACCTGGTCATGAAATATTCCTAGAACATTTCACATAAAGTCATAATCTCTGAAGGAGTCTAACTATCACACTCAGTAAAACAAGCCTCTTTACCTTGAACTAGAATTACTGATCTGCTTATAAAGCCTGGCTTGCCTGCATTCTGGAAGATTTTTCTTTTCACAGTAACTTCTAGGTAGATGCATTAAAGGCACATTGAATTCATGCAGATTCAGTATTGTGCACAAAATAGTATGTCGGTGACTGGAGTGGAGAGGTAGTGAGCTCCATTTCAGTGAAAATAAATGTAAACTGAGTGTGTGAAGGTATGCTTTAAAGATGAAGCAGAAAGGATTAAATAACATTGTAATTACTAGACTCCCCCTCTAACAGACTCTTCTCACCTCAGTTTCTGTGCAGGGCATGCACTTATCCATCCCACAGCTGTGTTATGTTCCCAACAGACCAGTGCTCTCTGCCTCAGTGACTTCTGCTCAGGACAGATCCTTGACAGCAACCAGGACATGGGTCTCCCAATAGAAGTGAAAGTCTCTTGGTTGAAAGAAGAAATGGGCTTTCCTTATTTATCCCATTCAAACACAGTTTCAGGTTCTCCTAGGATATAAAAAGAAATTGCTACTTGCTAGACTTTTGCGGACACAAAAATGTTGGCTCGGGGGAAATTCCCAGTTTGGGACAGTTATGAAATCCCACTTCTGGAGTTATACATGTACTTGGTGATTGTGAACCCTTCTACCCTGTCTACCCTTCTACCTTCTTCAGGGCTGTCACTGCACACCAAACTCGGGAGTGGTCTCCACCAAGCTCCATCTGTATCCATCACCCCCTACAACTCTGCTTTGTTACACTTGCTTGATTTCAAGGACTTTTGATTTCTATCAGTGTGAGACCCAAACCTTTGTTTTTCAGCTCCAGAAAGTGAGAGATGCATGAACTCCATGGTGATTTTCTGTCTCTCCAGGGACTGCTTACCAATACAGGACCTTCACTGGCAGAACTGATAGAGCAATTTCTTGTTCCCCATCCTTTTCTATCCATCCAAAATTTTTCTAACCTGAACCAATTCCCTGTCCGCACTGCAGAAGAGTGTTAGGATAGATCCTAAACTGGTAGTAAAGGAAGTTAATGGATGAAACTTCACCAGTGGAGGAATCTCACCTGAATTTCCAAAGCTTTACAAGATCACTGTTCAGTGTGAATTGAAACTCTGTTGGTTTTTCAATTTTTGCATTTGTAAAGGGAACAGCAATGTAGACATGACAATGACAGAGTTAGCAATCCTGTAAGCAATCCTTTTTCTGCTCACATCCTGTCCCACAAGTGATGAACACATTCCACACAAAGCCATCACAGTCTGTGTGCCCAGACAGATTGTATTACTTGTATTTGTGCAACACACTTTAGTCCTGTGCTCAGGTATAAAACTCCACACAAATAAAACTCAGTGCAGTGTATTTTCCCTACTTAGATTTCTATCATATTCCATAGATGCTATACAAACAAAACCAGATTTTAAGGTCTCTGGTAGGGACTCTCAGCAGACCCCACCAGGCACACTAGGCACAGCTCCTCTGTCACCTAAGGTGAGGATTGTGCTGCTAGCTTAAGATCTGAAAAGATGTAGTTCCAAATTTAGTTTCTTCTATTCTTTCTTAGGTGTCTAGTGGGGAATAAAGCACTCATCAAAGCAGTTCAGCAAGTCACACCTGTCAAGTCATCTGTAGTCACTGCCAATAACTGTTCATGGGCTCCTTGGCCTCCCCAGCTGTGAGGGAATGTGACTTGTTAAAAACTTCAATAAAAGAATTTCACGGACAATTATAGTGGTTCAGCAGATAGATGGTGACTTGTTAAGTTGCCATAAATCAGTTGTGGATCTGAACTGTAAATAGGTGACCTAATTTTCAAAGAAGCTGAGATAATAACTTTCATCAGTGTCAAAGGAAGCTAATAGATACTTCAAACTTCCAAAATCAGAAAATTCAGGGCTAAATTCTGAGATATTTATTCTGCCTCAGTAATATCTGATACTGAATATGATTCCCCTGGTTTAAGTGGAACAACACCTGGTCAAGCAACTTGGCATTGTTTAGGCAGCTGAATAAGGATTTGGAAACCTAATTCTGGGTATTCATTTCCATAAATTTTGCAGTTTGAATTCAATAATTTTGAAATAATTTCTTTTACTTTCAATCATAGTATTGTTACAGCCATAGAGGTCCAAGGAGGTCGGAGAGGCTGGGTTTTGTAGAGATAAGATCTTCTGGGGGAGGAAGAGAATAAGTTGGTTCAGCAGTGTTGCCTCTCTCCTTCACATCACTCTCTGTTCCAGCTCCTCTAGGGCTTTGTTCTGTTCTGACACCAGCTTTATGAAAACATAAACCTACTGTTTACAGTACAGCTACTTCTAATTTACACCAAAAAAAAAGAGCTTAGGGTTGCTTTCAAATCCCCAGTCTAGGAAATTCTCTCAAGCAAAATTTCACTTACTTCCTATTGCAAATAAAATACAAAATTGACTGTATTCACTGTGGGCAAATATAATTCTTCCATCCTCCTTAAATAAACCTTTCCTTGACTTTTAAAGGATTCAGCATTTCTGGATTTTAGTCTATTAAATCTTCTGAGATTTGAAGGTTCAGAAATCAAGTACTCAAAATGAAAGGTACAAAAAAAGAAGTGCTAGCAAGGTGGTGTCAAAATATCTGAGAATTAGCAACCAACACACTTCACATAAATCCAAATAATAGAATAGAAACTACAATATAAATCTCAGTCAGTGAAGGCAATGTGATTGTTTTCCCAAATACATTGATTCTTGACAAGTTCTGAGTTGTGACCACAGCAAGGGTGCTATGCTCCACCACAGTTTCAGGACACTTCTGAATTCCTCACTGATACTTGCTTCAGCACTACTTATTTGTCAGTGTTGGCTCTCATTTCTTCTTCTTCTCAGACTGAGGTCTGAGGTGAATCGTGTTTTCTCTTGAAAAACCTAACAGCAGTCTCCTGTGTTAACTGTCTCCTCCATTTTCTTCTCACTCATGCTTCAAAAGGACATTTCTCTTGGACTAGTCATGGGAGGGTGCTTGACCAAGCCCGCAGCAATTCCTCCCCGGTGTGCAGCTGTGCCACGCCAGGAAGCTGCTGCAAATCCAGTGTGCTTGGGGTCACTGTGAGTAGTCGTGCTGTAAATATCGGATCAGTCTGTCTGGGAGAGGCAGGGTGGCAAGGAGTTTGATGCGGTTTCTTCCAACCAGGCTCCGTACCTTGATGCGGCAAAGATGGGAAAGAGGTCGTGGAGGTTCTGAAAGATAGGTGGGTCAGAAACATGAGCAGAATAGATTTTAACTTGAGGGACTTGAGCTCAGCTTGGGCAGGAGGAAAACGGGAGAAGGAAGAATAAAAAAGGGGTTTTTTTTTTCAGTAATGAAGGGATAATATGTCTGGGATTGGAATAGAACATCTATTCTGAGGCATGACATGGGGAAGGATGTGGGGCTGGAGGATGGGGTGCTGTACCCATCTCAGCCATAACCCATCTCAGGGCTTTCTAGGAGGATTTTAACAAGCCACTTCAAAGTGTTCAGCCTTCCCACTGAAAATAATACAATAGATACCAAATTTATCTTGGTGCCAGAAAACTGATTCTGGTCTATGAAAGACTTTTTCCTGAGGAAATGGATATTAGGAGAGTGGAATATTCATGACGGTTTTAAAGGCCACTGGTGCCTGCAAGGCTGCTGTGGAGATGGCTGTGCTGCCTACCTGTCCTGATCTGACAGAAACCCAGCTACATCCAAATGGGCCCTTCTGCACTGCTATGCTCATTCCCAGTGGGTCAGATAAATGGCTGGTGTGCACTTCACACCACAGGGCCAGTGACACCCCAGAAATTTCTGACCCTCATACCTGGCCAGCCACAGCAGGGAAATCCTTTCAAGTTTATGGGATGAATACTAAGAGGAGATGGTGACTGAGGTTTTGAGTCCAACAGCGGGACTATTTGTGCCATATTCTTTTCTGGGAGAGCATACCTGCTTTTTCTTTAATGACAGCCCAGTCCTCATAGCTGTCAATATGCTCCTTGAGCCGGGAACAGAGCTGCACATTACCCACATAATCCAGAAGAACGTCGATGATCGGCCCAGCCCAGCGACTTATCTCTGGAGTAGACACCATTTCACAAAACTTCAAGGAAAAACAGATTGACTGCAATCAGTGGGACATAAATGCACTTGTGGAAACAGCAATTGCAATAGCCCTGACAGCTCTGGTGGTACCCTCTCTTCTACCAGCTGTGAGGGCAGTTGCCACTTTCCTTTCAGAAAACTTCAACTGAAGCCTGTTCTTTTCCAGCTGAGGGCAGAACCTCTCTTTGCAGTCGCTTTGACACAAATCCCTGGTAAAGTCCTAGCTCTGGAGCATGGAATAATGCTGAATTGTTTACAAGTCCTAGGATCCTACTTTCACAGAAATGCAAGGGGAGAGAAACTTTGCCCCAAGCTAGTCAGGGGCTGCTGAAAGATCCCTGCAGTCTAGGGCTTTGTGACCTAGAATGCTGGGTCCTTCCCCTTCTTGGGCGGAGTTTTGAGAGGCAAAAAGGAATCTTAGGGAAAGAGGGAGACTCAGAAGAATGCAGCACCTCCTGCTTCTTGTGAACCTGCTAGTATCTGCAGCTTTGGGGGAGCAAACATCTTACTAGAAACAAGTCTGGAGAAATCTCTGCTCAGATGAATTCCAGGCCATTTTACTCATTCATGTGAGAACTATCCTGGCCCTAATAGAGGGGCGCCTTCCGTCCTCAGTCCTAGATGATGCAAATTTTCTGCTGTCTCCAGTGTAAGCTGCAGAGTACCCAAATCCATTGCATGGAGGGCTTCTTGTGAAGATAGTGAAGAATAGACTTAAGGACCTGGCTTTAAGCTGACTAATTAAAAAAAAAAAATCTGCCCACTTTAACATAAATATGTATATTATACCAGTCAGTTTCATTTGTCTCTTTTAGGGTTCTGCATATGATAAAGATATCTGTGGATGTAATCTGCATGCAAGCAGTCAGGAAATTTAACATGAATTAAATCATGCTGAGTGAGTAAGAACTCAGGCACATGGCTGAACCCTATCGAATGATGGTGGCTGAAGCACCATCCATCAGCTTAGTCACTCAGACTGTCTGCAAACACCTTCTAAGCCTGTGGGCTTAGAAAACAGGAAAGAAAATGTGCCATCTTAAAGCTCTCTCAGTTTAAATTCCTGTAACTAGATAAAATTTGATTATTCATGAGTACTAACTCAACTCCTAATCATTGTGCTCTTGTGTGAACACTCTTATTCAGAAGTAAAATTATATTAGTTCACCTAGTAAAATAGAGCAGTGGAAAATAAGGTTATTTTCTTCAAGGTGAGAGTATTCACAGAGGTGTTCACTACACTTCTGACTCTTATTTTTCACTGAACATCACCATGTAATGTTTCCTAGGACAACTGGAGACAGTAATGTCAGAAGGATGGTGGTGGACAGCCCACAGTTTCCTACCTGGGCTGCTTATAGGAAGTGCAGTTTTGTATGTCTGGCTGTCACTCCCCAGTGCGTGTGTCACTGCCATGCACTCGCCCGTGGGCAGCACAGACTGGGCACCAGTTCTACCACCTCCTTGCAGTTGAAATGAACAGTGTAGGGCCATAAACACTGGATCTTGCTCTCTTCTCTCTGCCAGAGATCATGCCTGCCTTTTTCTCTCCCTGTTCACAAGCTCAGCTTACAAAAACCTCTTCTGGAATAAACATCTTTCAAAACACATTGCAGGAAAAGAAGGAAAATAAAGAAAAATGATGCAACTTGCAAGACCAGGCAGTGGGATTGACTCAGGGACAAGGTGGCTCTGAGCCTGTGCTCTCGGCAGAAACCCGAATGCCCTCTCGTGGCAGTACGGTACTGCTGTCCATCCCCACCTTCCTGGGATCAACAGCAGTTCTGGAAACAGGAAGGGAGTCAGCAACCATTTTTCTGTGTTCACTTTCTCCAGGACACACTAATTTAGTAGCATCAGTGATGATTTATATTTGTGCATTTTCCAAATCCAGTTACAGTAGTTTGTAGCCTTTATAGAGACCAGTAATTCAGATTTATTATCCTTACGTGATCTTACGGAAGAATATAGAAAAAAAACATCCTTTGTGTGGAGAAGGCTGTAGTTTCATAAGGTCCTCCGTATTTCAGAATATAAACCATAACTACATGTCATGAAGCTACCACACAAGCCTCACTTTTATTAGCCAAAATCCTAGCAGTAAAAGCAAATAAAAAACAATATTAGAGGGAAGGGATTACTTTTTTTTTTTTTCCTGTGCACATCTGTCCTTACTGCTTTCTCTCTGGGCACAGATAAAATTTCATAGAGTTTTTTCTATCTCTGCCTCATGTGATGTGACCTTTGAGGCAATACCTCTTTGCTAGTGACCTGATATCTTCTTAGGCAATAATTCCAGGTGAGATCCAGAAGGAACTGGTTTTGAGTGGCCAGGATACCGTAGAGGGCCACAGATAAACCCTCTCTATTTGTCTTGGAATTCCATCTCTTTACTCACTCAGTATGCTACCATATCACAGATCAAGAACTAGAGATGATATAGTTTATAAATTTTTCTTTGACAAAAAATACGGTATCCTGAAGAGTTTTGTTGTGACAAAGACTCTTGAAGATAAAGCCCTGTTTAGGATAAGAAATTATTGTAATGAACTCTTAAAATTCTCTCTATAAGATTTTAATTTTGCTTGGTTTTTTTTCCCCAGATATGTTACTGCAGAGTAAAGTCTTTTGGAAGACAGGACTGATAAAAAGGTCAGTATTTCCTTGGATTTTTTTATTTTTTCTTTTTTTCTTTCCACCACCAAAGAACATATATTGGTAACTATACCTTTGGGATCCCTCAAACCTGCACTTAAACTAGATAGAAGCTGATTGATTTCTTTCCCAATTCTTTGCAAAATAGAAAAACTTCCATGTTGAGATTTCATTTCTGTGTAGTGTATTGAAAGATGGCATAATTTGAGTGGAGCATTAGGTTTTGAGATACATTGGAAGGAGAGAACATACAGAAATTAGAAAAGAAGTATAATCTGAGATTCTGCAAAGTCCTTTAAGGGACTGAGAGTCTCATTTTAGCCCAGCGGAAGCTAAGCCCAGCTGCATTTTAGAAAGGACTGCAAAGATACATGTATAAAGTGTAGATATCTAAAGCCTTGTAAGTGGCTTTGAAAATACGAAATCATGGACCTAAATCTCCTAATCTCTTGTGAAAACTTCAAATATAACTCAGTCACACAGCTAATGTAATAATTTATGCTCTCTCTCCATGACTACTTTTCCAGTAGATGCAGAAGTTGCAGTTGCTCACATTCAATAGTTTGCCCTCACAGAGTGAAGCACTAGACTGTTTTCATGTAACCAGTAGCTAACCTTCTGTATCAGACAAAACAAATCCTACAGGGCAAGTTAAAAAAGGTTTCTACCTCCCATATTCTATTATCCGTATGTTTGTCAGGAAAACATGCCTCAGTCCTGGCACCTCAGGTCCAGAGGAAAAGAGCATTGTAGAACTGTTGGTAAGACTGTCAAGATGGCTACAATTCACTGTAAATTCAAGCTATGTCCACAGTGCCTGTTGCCTACCTTCCTGCAATCATTGAACACCAACTTGGAATGTTTGAAGACTCATATTGAAACTTTTTTTTTTTTTTTCCCCTGTAAATAAAGTAGGGATCATGGCATTTTATTTCACAAAAAAGTTGGAAGAAAAAATACATTAATGTCAAAACCCAGTGGTAGGACATGTCCTCAGAAGTCCTGTAGGTAGACTAGGCTGTGCTTACCTGTACTACAGTTGGCTCTCTGGTCACCTGAGGATCATTAAGTCTTTCCCGCCTGTAATTCAATGCAGGGTGTGGGCCATTTCCGTACTGACACTCAAAACAGGAACCTGCATCACAGCCCAGATCCAGGAGATACTTCAGCACAGAAAGGTACTTCATTGAAAACATGATGGTAGCTGGAAATGTGGTGGGATGACTTGATATATAGGCATCAATGTTTGCCCCATGGTCAAGAAGGAGTTTCATGGTCTTCAGGCAGCCATGGCGGATGGAGATGAGTAATGGGTTAATGAGGTCAACATTGGGGTTGGCTCCAGCTTGCAGCAGCAGCTCTGTGGCGTAGATATTATTGTTAAAAACAGCAAAATAGAGTGGGGTGGTGCGTCTGTCCTCATAAAGGCAGGACCGTTCATCAGAGAGGGCAGTGTTGACCTCGTAGCCAGCGTCTATCAGCTCTTCCAAGATATCGTCATTGTTGCGTTCGGCCGCTAAGTGCAGGGGGCTGATGCCACTACGCTTGACACGGGTGCGGCTGGTGACAGGGATCAGCATGGAGACAATCCTGCCAGGAGGAGACTCAGTGAGCAGCAGTGAACTCCAGGGGATCTACAGCACTACAGCACGTCATAGCTTTATGATTGTACTCGTAAGGCAGAGCCTGCTAACTTGGACACAGGAGCAGCTCATAGGAACCAGAGTGCAAACCTCAAACCTGTCAGCAACTCCCTTTGCACCTACCTTGCCAAAAATGTGAGTTGTGTCACCTTCCCCTTTCATGGAGGAACACATTTTTTTGAGATTATCACCCAGTTTCTGTAACATAATGGCAGCTGCAGGGGCAGTTAGAGTGGAAGAGACGACATGCTGGCACTCACCCACCCTGTTGTTATTTCTCTTAGGTTCCAAAGCCCGAAGGGCAACAACCAGCCAGGAACCTTCATCATCATGCTGTGGGTAGGACTGGAGGAAGAGGTGCACAACCTCCAGCCTGAGGTGCCAGCAGAGAGAATTCATCTCCCCTTCACAGGGTTTGCTTTACTGCTCAGCAGAGAAGGGTGCCAACACAAAGTGCTGGCAGGTCTTGTGGGTCACAGCCACAGTAACGGGCTTGACACCAGTCAGGGGGTGAAAGCCCATGTCTACAAGTCTGAGCTAGGATGAACTACAGATTTGGTTCCCAAGCTTTCCCTATTAGATTTTACAATTCACTTATTACCCTGCATGGATCCCTATCCTGTAGGCCTTCACTGTGTGGCTTTTGACTACAGCAAATTCATGGGGCTATCAATGTCCTTCCCAAATCATGGGGAGCAAAAATGACAATTAGTAAAAGGGAGAAAAAGAAGTAAAATATTTTTCAGGCTGGTTTCCGTGTTTCAGCTGAGGGAGAAAAAATGTGCAGCCAAGTCCTAAATCCCAGTAGTGAGGGGTTGCTATTGGAAAGCGTGATGTGGCCTTAAACACAACAACATAAATAAAGCTGATCTAATATGTAATATGAATTTCAAATATATGATGCACAGAAGCCCTGCAGTCACAAATCCATGATCATTTTTTCATCTGCACAGGTGTCAGTGGAGCTGCATGACCAACCTTAAGGGTTAGACCTTCATTTCCTGCTCATAAAGAGGGGTGATATAGCCAAGGCCCTAGGCTGATTCTGTAGATATGGACAAGTCACCTCAAGCTACTTTCAGAAAGAGCCTGGGGATCATCCAACCTGAGTCTGCCTGCTGTGCCAGGAGCTGCCCAGACTTCCTTTGTAGTATCTGTGTAGAGGGGGGATATCTTGAATAGGAACTCGTGTGAGCTGGGAGGCCAAGCACACCCTCTCTGCCTCTTTTCCTCCCATGAAGACTGCTTTACCTAGCAGTCAACAGCCCTGGTGGCACACTAACATGCAAAACTCAGTTTCCTACCATGTAGTGTGTCTCCTTTAAAATGCTGCATATCTTCAGCTTGACTGCAATGGCTGGGCCCAACACTGGGCCCTCAAACATATATTTACATAATGAACTAAGCCAGTAAAACCTTTGTCTGTGATGATCTTGTGATCCTGTGAAAGATCCAACACTCCCAGGAGCTGAAATTAGAGTTGAAAATGGATAGCATTTTACAGGATTATGTTCCTATTTACATGATGGACTGTTGATGTCTCCAAGTTACTTCTACAGCTAATTTTTAAACAAAAAGGCTTTTTAAATTATGTAAATATCTTGGGAAATTAAGCACTTTTTTTTTCTCCAAGCGGTCACACTAATTTTCTAGCCCTGTGACACTTGCCAGGGAGCAGGAGGTTTGGGTGCTGGTGAGCTGGCAGCTTCCCACCCTCAGCAAATGTTCTGTAAGAGCCTAATAACAAAAAGGGCACAGAGCACTGTGAGGACACAACGCCAAGTACCAGCATTACTCATCCCATGATCAAATGTTTTGAAGATTTAAGGGTCTGTTTTGTTCTTTCCCTCCAGCATATGTGCTTCAGCCAGCTCTTCACATCTGAGTTAAAGAGGCACTGCATCATTTCTGTCTGCAAGGGGAACCTGAACCTCGCTGCACGGGTGCCAGGCTGAGGCTCTGCATCCCAATGCTGCAGTGTCCTGGAGCACAGTACCTACAGTCCCTGTACCCCACATTTATTTTGGTATGACAAGCAGGAAGCATCAAGTTTTCATCGGTTTAACTGTGTATCTTGAACCTGTGTCTCTTTCTCACCCTGCAAAGTGGGTCAAGTCAGTAATATGGTGCCTCTGGAGCATTTCCTGTTTCTCTAGAGGGAGAATGCAACTCAAGGCAGCCAAGGCCAGAGAAGTCAGACCACATCCCATGTCTGTCACAGGGATGAGCTTTGTTGCCGCCCATTTGTTTGGTTTTATTAAGTTCAGAGGTGGTTTACCCCAGTTGCTCCCCTGTCATAAAGAATGGTTCGTCCCCAGTTGCCCATCATTGTAAACCCTTCCCATTTTTCCAGATTGTTCCCCATCCATCACCCCAATCCTGCCCCTAAGCCCCATCAATCTATGTGAACCCCACCTTTTGTTCCAGTACTTTCCTTGCCTATCATCCCTTCCTCGACGCCCCATTGATTGTACAGTTGCTTTCCCTCCCCCGGGTCCTTACCATTGGTCCTGCATATTGTAATCCCCCCCCAGAATCCTCCGTTGCTGTTGTCCCATTGGTCACCATATGAGCCGCCCACAGTCCTTAAAACCTGGTGCGCGAGGGTGCCCGGTCTCTCGGCTCAGACCTCTCCCCTGTGATCCCAGCCCCGCACCTGTTGGAATAAACTTGTTCCTGGGAAATCGGGAGAGCCTGAGCACTCTTTCTCCCTTCGCCACAACCCGTGTCGCCCTGTGAGCCCAAACGCCAGAGCGCAGAGGAGCTCCGCAGGTTCCAGGTTGAGCCTCGCAGTGCTTGCCTGGTTCCCCACTCCTGCCGCTGACATCGGCCACAGCTGGCCGAGGCAAAAAGGGCCGAGCGGGCAGCGACAGAGCTTCATGTAGAGTTTTTAACTAGTGCCAAGATTACGCTAATCCCTGACACTTGCTTCTGTGTTTTCTATTTGTTAGAGGTTATATGGAGGAGGAGGCAGAGCATCCTTAGTGTGGGCATGCCAGGAGTTTACTGATTTGTGCTCACTTAGTAAATCTGCCCATGCTTCACAGTCTTCCCTTCTCAACATCTCAGTTCTAAGGGGGAAAGAGTTAAATGATTGCTTGTGACTGTATTACAGCTTATGAGATGACCTTTATGAATTTCAGGTCAGTATTGACAAGGTGTCATTTAAAATAAACAAACACCAAGCAACAAGAGTTGACAGTTGAGCCCTGGGACCACATTCTTGGCTTTTTGATGGTAGGGAGCCTTCGTGCTCTGGCAAAAAAGTTGAAATGTGGAATTCCTGCAGAATTACGTATTAAATCTGCAGGAATACAGAGGTCACCATGAAGGGTGTTATTTTACTAAATACCAGAGGAATTAAGAATGATCAGCCAAATAGGCTAAAGTTTTGTCATTTAGATAAATATTTATAAGAGAATGTATTTTTCTTTTGTCTTTCTTTTCTACTTTGTTTGCAGCAGTTGTGCACAAAATTTGTGCTCAGTCTTTTACAAGTGAAGGAATGCAGAGTTTTAACTAAATTCTGGTCTCCTTTGTGCTGCTGGTTGTTGGGAATAATAGACACAAGCCCTGAATCAGACCCTTGCTTTCATAACCCACGGGTGAACTCAGGTTGTGGAGTTTCCATGTAAATTTATTCTCAGGTCAGAATGTGAGACTACTGAGGGGAGGGAACGATTCAGAGACCTGGCCCATAATCTATAAACAAATTGGATTCAGATCAACTTACTGTACTTTCAAATAAACTTTTTAGAAAGTGAACAACTCAAGCTGAATTCTGTCTCTCACACAAGAAAATTACTTTATAACTCAAACCCTGGAGAAGATTTTGAATCATACTTATGTTAGTAAATACAGGGTATGGATGCACGTGATGTAAGTGTATAAACCCATGTATGTTACATTAGTTGACACTGCCCTCTAGAATACACAGCTTGCACAAGGAACCAGGCCTACTCCAACTACAGAAGATTAATATCCTCAGGTCTATCAAAGTGACTTGAGAAGCTTAACTGACTTTCCCAAGCAAATCTAAATGCTAGAATGAAAAACATTATGGGAAGGTGTAGTGAAGTTAAAAGCTTTTGTTCCTCAGATACTGTGAAATATGCAGGAATCCACTTGAGCAGTTCAATGCAAAGATAGCTGTCCTGTCCAGAAACAGTCACTGCAGCTGGACTCTCATTTCCCTGTTGCAGAAATGTTTTGGTAGAAACTGTGATAGTCAGAAGAGTCCTCTAGAGTCATCAAGGGGGTCTGTTACTGCAATGAAAAATTAGCTGTGGGTCACTCACTCTTCCAGCAGTGAGGGATTGAAAGCAGGAACTAAAACTTGTTTTAGGATCAGAAGTAAATGCTATGGAGTTCAGGCTCAGAAGCATGCTGCAATGTTCCAGGTTATTACTCACATGACAGTGCAACATCCCATCCCCAGACAGCATCTTCTAAATTGATATTCTTTGTCACAGACTATAGTTTGTCACTTTCCTAGAAAAATCTCTGTTTCAGAGGACTGGTAATTCTATCTGATTTCTGCTTATTTTTTCCACTACTTTTCCCCCTGTTTAAAAAATATGCTCAGCTCTATCTCAAACACATTTAATGTCAGAAGGAAAGCAGTGGGTCTTTTTATGAATTTGTCTGTTACAATTAGGAGTTATTTAATCACTCACTACTAAAATATATTTTCCAGACCATGAGAAATTCTTGTCCTTCTTTTCTGAAGCCTTTACAATTTCCTGAAAGGTTTCTGAGAGGAAGGATATCAGAACTGAACACCATATTCTAGCGACAATCTCACTAATGCCCTAGAGATTCACTTAACCACTTCTTGCTGTCAGGAACTGAATTATTGTTATGAAAACCTGAGCACACCAGAGACAAATCCATCATCCTCTGCTTTTGCAGAAGAATCACAGCAGGCCTAAACCAGGACATTCATGCAGGAAAATGATTGCAAACCATGCTGGAAAAGCTATTAGGGATTAATACTCCCCACCAATACTTTTTCTGTTATATTTCAAGAATATTTTGAGGACTTCAGTTTAATCCACTTCCAAGATACATTATATTATTTAGCTGTAATAAGTGATGTCTTGTTAAAATAAAATGAATCTTTCACCCCACATTCCTGCTCACCCCATCCCATCCCAACCTCTAAACACACTCTCCAGTGTACAGTTTCTAGCCTGAGCTCTGCATGCAGAAAGCCCACCTCTCAGCTGGTATCTGCCCTGCTCACATTTGCTCAGAATGAGTTCTGGGACATTACATTCTCTTTTTGCAAGGACTTTGGATCCTTTTCAAAAAAAAATAACACCATAAAACTAACAAAAACTTACTCGCAAATCCCTTTTTTGGCTGCTATGTGAAGAGGTAACAGGCCATCCTTATTGGCTTTGTTAGCATCTGCTCCTTGGGACAAAAGAAACTCCACAATAGGAATATGTCCATTTTTGCAGGCTTCATAAAGAGCAGAGGCGTTATCACTGGCTTGTGTATTTATATCAGCACCTAGGAAGGAAGAAAACCTTTTAGCACCCAAAGGTTAAAATGAGATGTAGGAGCATACTTTGAATGAACACTTATATTTCCATGACTGGAGCTATGAAATGTGCTGGATGGAGATGTGAACACTGACATATCAAAGGTGGCACAGTCATATATCATATATCATATCAGCCTTATATCATAGATTTACATTGGTTTATAATATGATGGGAATTTTATGAGGGGCAGTTTATCATGGGTGGCAACTATTAGGTCCCAATCATGAGTCCAGGCTGCATTCAGCTGTAGCTCAAAGGTAAAAAAAAAAATTCAATGGGCTGTTCTTTATATGGCATGATCTTTCCTTCAAACACACTAATTTTTATGTGTTTACACTATGTATAGATACTATTCCTGAGCAGGAGTTTGGACTAGATTATCCCAATAGGTGCTCTCTAAAATTCTATGGATATCTATGCTATATATTTATTTAAATTTATCATTTATACTCTATATAGTCACACTGTAATTATTATAAATACACATTTATAGTATTTATACTCCAATTTGATTTGAATATGTATCCAGGATAAAAGAATACTGTTAAAAATGACATCTGCATGGTGCTGATCAACAATTCTAAACAGGTTTTATTTGGGAGTGCCTTAATCAATGAATATTGCATTTCAAAACTTAGCACCTGAGGCCATATCTCTTCACTTCATGAGGGTTGGAGTTAGGCTTCATATGTTAAGTTCTTCTATAAAAATTAGATAAATATTATCAATGAGCTACTGGATTATATGGGAATTTCTTTCTTGAGCTCTAATGTATGCTTTGTTTAATAAATAACATGCAAGTATTAACTAAGACAATGCTTTTTTGCCATAAACAATATGGAATCTAGCTTTTTCTGTTGTAGATATTTAAGACCTTTAAGCCTGGGTTTTGGCTGTCATATGCTGTACCATGGTGCTCTCAGGAAGGCTGCTCTATGTGTATCCTAAATGGGAATGACAGTTCACTGGAGTTTTGCTTATAAACTCCAATAAAGAAACCAATCAGTCTTCTGTTTGATCATGAAAACTCTCTGCCAATGAGGACATTTCCTTGGGCTCTCACCCTAAGCTGAAACATCTGTGTTGTGTTTGGCCCTTTGAAGATGTTGTAGCTAGAAACATCAGGACAATTACAGTGACAAAAACATAACACAGGACTATGTTCCTAATGAGAAAGAAACCCTCTTCATTATGAAAATTGCTCATCATAAACAAATGAATGATATCATTCCTGGGATGCTCAGAAGAGCTTTTCAGGGCTTGAAATAATTGGACAGTTTTATTGGCGTTTTGTGCATTTTTCTCAAAATTGAACTTTAAGGAAATCTTAATATCTATCTAATTTGAAACACAAATCACATCCTGGCTTGGTTTCTTAAGTCATAGGCAGCATGGTGGACTAACTGGTTACACAAAACTCTCTTGACAAGACTAGCTGGGCAGCAGAACAAATTTTTTTGTTTCCCAACTCTCATATCTTTCTTAATCTTTCTAATTTTTTCGAAAGTTTTTCTTATCTTCATCACTGGTAAGCTCTTGTTTTGCAAGTGCAGGACCCAAGTCTTATTGAAGATATTAGTCCATTGTGAAAATAAAGTATGCCTCAGTGAAGTGTATTGTGCTTATTGTAAAACTGTTTTAAATGAGTGGAGCAATAAAAGATAGTTTTAGTGTAAATGAGATTCAAATTCACTATGTTTATATGTTTGAACACTTCCACATAGGGACAGTGAATCTGCTTCTATTTGATATAAACCCATAAACTCTACAGTAGTGCTTTATCTATTTTCAGAGGATACATTACGAGGACAGCTAACCTTGTTCATCACTGCACATTCTTGAGCAGATGGGGTAGGCTGAAGTTCAACTTCTGCTGTCAATTACCACCTACAGCTGTCTTTTATGACTGACTGGATTTTAGGCTACATGTGTGCAGCAGTATGGATTTAGAAAGCTGTAAGGAAATGCAGTCAGACAGCACCACATTACTTCCCAGAGCAGGTGACCTTGAATGAATGCTGGAGAAGCACGTGTTTCTAGACCATGTATTTCATGCTCTGTGAAAGACCCTACCCAGTCCCATCATCAGGAGCAACAGTGTTTTAGTGTCCCTGCAGGCTAGGCCTTTCCTCCAGAGGCAGAAAAAATGAGCCAGGGAGAATTACTGGGAAACTCTGAATTATTAATTATTAAATGAATAGATGCATGTAAGCTGTACTCACCGCATCTTGCAAGGTATCTCAAAGCTTCCAGCTGCCCACTCTCAGCTGCCACAAATAAAGAAGTGATCCCATAGGCATTTGCAGACTCAATCTTGGCACCTCCTTTCACAAGGATATCAATGATCTCCAGGTCATTTCGGGAGACAGCCTCATGGAGAGCAGTCCAGCCTCGGTTGCAGCGATGGTTGGTATCTGCATTGTACTGCACCAGGAGCCTTGCAGCCTCTGCATTCTTGCGCTCACAAGCTGTTTTAGAAAAAAGGGAAGAGGCTAGGACAGGCTTTTGAAAGTATTCTGGGTGTTTGGTATCCATTTCAGGTAGCCCAAGGCAATATAATGTAAGTAGGCCATAGTAAGACCAAAGACCCATTCAAGCCTGTATGAGAGCAAAGGTTGCTGCCAAGTGATTGTGCCAAGTCTGCTACTGGGGGGAATCTGGCCCAGCACATTTGTACCAACAGGAAACCAAAGGGACACAGTGAGGTGATAAGGTGCACGAAGTAATTTATGAAGAACAAATATGTTACAGAAATCACATGACCTGAACCCTTTCTTTCCAAATTCTGTGCTGACTCCTTATCTTATTGCCATGGACTGCAGATAAAGATCCATGTAGAGAAGAAAATAAAAAAGCTCATCAACAGTTGTGTATCTCAGTAGCACTTTCTCAATTTATAGTTCGATTTATAGCTCAGGACCATCCTGAGCTAAAGATAGTTTCTTAATAATTAATAGCATTTTGTTGATTTTTATTCTTCCAATTTGTCCCATAGCTTTTTGAATCCCAAATCATGAGGCTTCCCATGCACCTTAATGGTGGGACTCTAACCTAGAAGTACATAGGATGAGCAGCTACATTGAAAAACCCCAATCAGCATTTGTTGTGCAATGTACAGAAGAGAAGCACATTTCATAACAATTAGTTTTTTCTTTGAAATAATAGTGTATTTTTCTCACAGAGGTCCCACTGATCCTTCCTTTGCAATAGCTCCATGGTGCTCTCCCCCATAAACAGGTGTCATTTGTATACTGAAACCAACTGTGTAATTAGACATTTCTGTAATTATCGATCCATAGCTCTGCAGAGTTTAATTTGCTTACATATGAGGGATGACTATTTTGTTATGACAGTTTTTTAAACTCTTGTTTGCTGTTCTTGTCATTGTAGGATAGCGTAGAAGATACTGCATCAAGGATAATCCATTCTTACTAACTTCTTCTCTGTCTAAAGGGTGTTTTCATATCATTGTTGTTGTGATTGTTATTACTATGACCTCTACTACTGCTACTACTACTACTGCTACTGTTGCTACTACTGCTACCACTACTGTGTGTTTAATGCACAGCTGAACAGCTTTTCCCTGGTCAACTAAAAGCCAGAATTTTAGAACAATAGCATTTTAAATGTAGCTCTAATGGTAGGCATCCAAATTTGGAGGCAAGATTGTTGTTTTAACCTGTAATATATGTTTTTAATATTTTAGAGTTCTAAAAACTCATGGCAGGAGCAAAGGACATGAAGGTGTGAGAAGTCTCCTGTGAATGTTTGTGATATCATGGATATATTGCTAGTCTGCTAAAAGAAAAAAGTGTTCTCTCCAACCAGCAGCAAAATAATATGTCTGCGTTAAATACTTTATCTACCTCACTGAACTGTTTTTAATTTGAAGACTGTCCCATAGCACACAGCCTGGCCTGACCCACACAGTATATGAGTCACTGGCATGTCTACAGTTACTGTACTTGCCCATCCAACAGCTGTTTAGGTCCTCCCGTTTAGCAAAGCATATGTAGTCCTTCAGTACCCAGCTTTCTGTAAGTCTGGGGCATTGTGCAGACAGCCTGTGCTTAGGGCCCCAGTGAGAATCTCACCCCTCACCCTCAGCACCTCATCACAGCCTGCACCCTGCAGGACAGCTGCTATTCCTATCTCTGTTCATGAGATAAAAGGTCATGGCATGGCAGGTGAGGCATAGGAGATGGAGGACTACCACAGGGAAGGAGAAAACAAGAGCTAATCACTGCCCTTCAGCCCCTCATCAAGTGGTCCTGCAGTTCTGCCTTGGTGGTGCCAGAAGAGCTCAGCATCCCTGGAAAAGCAGCTACTCACCTTTGTAGAGTGGTGTTTCTCTGGCCTTGTTGGAGATGTCGGGCTCAGCCCCAGCCTGCAGCAGGGTGAGCAGGCAGTCCAGGTTGCCCCGGCTGGTGGCCAGGTAGAGAGCTGTCTCCTCATTGAGGGTGCGCTGGTCGATGGTGCCTGGGTACGCTGTGAAGGAATGGTGAGCCCAAAGTCATTGTGGCATGTAGTGCACAACTATCTGCAGCACCACCACCCTTCTAAATCCTTGGGGGTTTAAGTTTTTATTGTTTATTCATTTCCATAAGCAATGTAAATTAGGAATATACCATAATGTTACTGTAACTCAGGTTGACTATGGAAACCTGTCTTCAGTTTAGATTAAAATGTTCAGCTTTGGCCACTAGTGATGCAGAAAGTTGTTGAGTAACTGTTCTTCAGCCGCAGTTTGAAAACAAGCTACAGCAATTAACTTCAAGCACCAGCAAAGAGATGCTGGGTTGGATCTCCCCCCAGGGGAAACTGTGGTTATTCCTGTCAGCTTGCAGCAGCCAAGCAGCTCATAGCAGGAGAGAGCTCAGCTTCAAGGCCTGAGCATGAGAATCCCAGGGCTTGGCAGAATCTATCCTGTATCACTTTCTCCCAAATATCCTAGCTTTTAGAGGCTTCAGTCTGGAAACCTACTTTCCAAGAGAAGGTGGAATTAATATACAGGCAGGGAAATTGGAAAGAAACTTCATACACAGCCCCAGGCTAGGACCGAAATACTGCTAATTTGGCCTTTTAGCTTATCCATGTTCTTTTTCCTTTTGTAATTAGTTATAACTTCACTGACCTTTTTGCAACAGGCTGAGGCAGCCCACTTGGCCATAGTATGCAGCTTCGTGGAGGGGTATCCAGCCATCCTTATTAGGTACAGAAAGGTTTTTTCCTGATTTCATCATGTTGCATACTGCTTTTTCATCTCCATCCCTGATTGCTGCCACTACAGGGTCAATTTCTCTTTAAAACAAGATTAAAACTTGGTTATTGCTTCCTTCATTGCTGAGAAGCTTTCTGCAGCAACATCACTGTTATATTTTCCCAAAATAGTGAACCCTGCAGCCTATATAGCATGTAATTGTACAGTGAGACACCACAGGGCCTGTAAAGATAAAATTTGTCTTCTCTAATCTTGTCACTGCCAGCAGATCAGAGGAATCACTGTCTGGAGCTACTGATCACTCTCCTCAGAATGTAAGGAAACTAGGTAGGTGTAATTAATGTCTGACACAAACACTTATATTTTAGATGTTGGGAGTTGTGCAAGACTGGCTCTGACATTGCTGTTCGCACTGCAGAGTGTCCATGACTCTGATAATTGCATCACCTTGCTGTCCCTTGTGGCATGGTGCTTCCACATGAGATCTTTTAAATAAGCGCAACTCTGAAGAGAATTACCCCTGTATATCCTTGAAGAAATTTTTAGATTTGATTTGCAGGTGGTTTTAACAGAAATTATCAATAAATCTTACTCTTGTATTTTTTAGATACTTCTTATTTCCATGCATAATCTTGTTTTCAGAATTTAGCCAGTCCACTGAAGAAGGGAGAGCTCTGGTTAGAGCATGTCAACACTGGGGTGTTGGTCTTGGCTCACCTTTCTTCATCCAGGGAGGAATGAAAAAATCCACCTACCCAAATCCCTCTGCCAAGTGTGCATTCAGCACACTCTGGGCAGCAACCCATTTACCTGAGCTCTCTGTGTGTTTGCAGAGCAGGGCAGACCTGGGCACACCAATCCTGCTGCAGAGCAACACTGACAGCTCCTGTGAGTCTCCCCACACAGTGGGAGTCCCAGCACTGCCTGGCAGCCACTTTCTCCAGGTCAGCAGCACCTGGTTCCTTCCACTCTTTCCACCCCTTCTGAGGCTGCTGGTAGCATGGCAGAGGTAGGGAGCTGGAGAGCTCATACCTGCAGCCAAGGCAGCGGAACCCTTGCCCGTGGTGGGCAGCAGCTCTGTGCATGCTGGTGGGCTGTGCCTTCCAGTGTTGGCATCTGCTTGTGCTCCAGCTGAGCTGTGCTGGGACAAGGCAGCCACAGCTTTGTTATTGCCATGCACTTAATGACTAAGATTCAGCATGGCCAACACTGTGAAGGAAGAAGCACTTTACCAGTTCAAATGGGGACTTGCAAAAAATGAATGTGGGCTGTAGTTTCAGAGCCAGAAAACAAGAAGTTGCAGAAAGCACTGGAGCATTTGTGGTTTGAACTAGCTCTACAGAGAAAATCTTCCAGTCCTGAAGACAGTGAGATGCTGGAGAGAGGTGTGTGTCTCAGACTATTGGCATTGCCAGGGCAGGAATACAGCACATGGTGGAGGTCATGCAGGCTAGTGGTGATGTGAACAACCAGAAACTCCAGTTATGACAAGAAGTCTAAAATACCACAACAGAGTGAGATCAGAGACATAAAAATATGGGCAGGTCAGCACAGGAGTCCTCACAAAGCAGCATACTGGTGCAACCACTGCAATTTGTGGGAGTTACAGGAGCAGCACTGAACTTCACTGCCTTGTAGGGGCTGGACAGACCAACAGGCTGAAACTCACACAGGCCTCACTAATTTCAGTTTGCCCAAAGGCACACAATCTATGCCATAGACACTGATATTAGCATTGAAAGATGGTTTTCTGAGGATAAATTCAGGGCCAGGAGTGGACAGGTGATCTCAACCTTTGTGCCTGAGAATGGGAAAAGACACCATTTCCCAGGTGAAATTGTATTTGGTGCCACTTGCTCCTTCTCTATAGCTGGAAGCAGTGTTTTCAAGACAGTAGGGTCACAAAAATAGCAACACTGGAATGAGGAGAGATATGAGACACAAGGCCAGGCATTTTGCCTGAGAAGATAACAGCTAGAACATGCAGCTGCTGTCCTGGCCACAGCCCTCCCGGGAGGAATCGACTGACCTTCTGATAACTGCTGGCTGGATGTCCCAGGGACACTGCTGTATCTCCATACTGACTACAGTACCCTGGGGACTAAACCTAACATTCCAAATTGTGTACATATAATAGATTTTTATACAGGTGTTTGAAATTGAGCATTTTTGTGGAGTCTGCTGACAGCAACTATTGGCATTTTTGGCTGGGAGAGGAGGCGGAGGTGGGGGATCTTCATCTTTCAACACCTCTGGCACAAGGCTGCTGAAACCATCTGTTGTTCTGTACAAAGGCTCATGTTACACTTGTAGGGCTGTGACCTCAGGATTTGGGCACATGATATAATTACTGGTGCTTAATGAATTACTGCATGCCAGGTGGGCCATGGCAGGAGTCTGCTCATGGGCCGGCTCACAGCAAATGCAAGGTAAATCACATTATCTGAGACCTCAGGGAAAGCAGGAGGTACCTTGGATCTGGGCTGGGGTTAAAAATGTGTGAAGAATCAGTTATTATTCTGCTTAAGCCCTCAGATGTTGAATGAAGCAAACTTCTGTTGGGTTCCTTGACCTTAAATGATTCCTGAGTAAGATGAGGGGGTTTGCTGGACCAGGCTGCCAATGCTTTAGCCAAGAAAATTCCAGATCAGAACAGAAGGTTTAATGAATCTCCATGTGAAATCCTTGTTTTCTGCCTGACTTATAGTTTGCTGTTATAAAAACCCACCACATTCTGCTGCCTGGATTTCATCAGATATAGAAAATACAACTATTAAAACATGGAGGTAGCCTGAAGATGAAATCTTAACCTTATAGGCAACTCAATAGAATTACTGCATTTCAAAGACCAGTAGGCAAGATAATAAATACCCCTTACAGATGAGATGTCTGGTGAAGTCAATTCTGAGTGCTGAAGAAGAGGTTCAGTGGAACATGGAATGGTTCAAGAAGATCCTTCTTTTCCTGACAGCCTGGAGAGATGCAGGCAGGATGAAGGAACACCACTTCCCCAGGTGAAGCCAAATATTATCCCTGCCTAGCTCTGAGACTAAGACTATAAAAATGCCAGTCATACCATCATCTCCTAGGATTTCTCAGCTATGCTCCCATGCTCTACATGGCAGCAGAGGAGGGATAATTTATCAGCCTTCTTATATATTGAACTCTATGCAGCTACCTGGTGGAATAGAACAGCCTGCCCTCAAGTTTTGTATTGCATCAAAGAGGCATGCAAGAAGTGCAGAGCACCTAGTGAGTGGATGTGATTACAGTGTGGCCAAGGGAAGCTGGCAGGTGACAGGGATAAGGCAGCTTTCATGTTGTAGCAGGAAGAGGTTTCCACAATGCCAGGGAGGGCAATGCCAGTGGAGGGCCTGGAACAGTCTGAATCAGGCAGGATGCAGGGGGAGGCGGGGCAGATTGTAGAGCTGGGTGAGAGGTGAAAGAAGAGAGGTAAAAGGGTAATCACAGTGCCTGTGCATCCAGGGAGGGATGTGTAAGATGGATCAAACAAAATTTGAACTAGGTAGATAGAAAAGGTGGGGAGTTTCTTTTCTGCAGGACACAGGGAAGTGCTGGCTGTAACACTTTCCTCTTGTCATCTGATAGCTAAGGGCAGGTGCATGTCTCTATTCTGCACTGCAGAGAGCTGTAATAAACCCATCATGGTTCACACATTTTCACTACACACAGGCACTGGGACAGAGCTTGGGCCACTGTCTGCTTTTCTCATCCATGACTGTGTTCAGCTAAGCTTATTTGCAGCCTCTGCCAACAGCAAAACAGGAGGATCAGTCAGTCAAGGCAGTTTCCTCCTTGGACAAGTAAGCCCTTCTTAGTGTGACTGGACAGCACAGGTATGGCTGGGAGCAGGCATGGCATCTTGGGAGCATTTATAAAATACTTGAAGGATTGGACTTTCTCACCTGGTTTATGTGCTGTGATACATTTCCCCCCCACTTTTCCCTGTTCCTGAACACTGAACTTAATACCAATGCAGTTACTTTCAGCACCTGCCTGCCTCATCTATTCTGCTGATAAGTGAGCCAGCCTATATAAATTAACCACAGTACAGTCATCCCTGCCCTGTCGTCCTTGTCACCTCAGGGCTTCTGACTGGACCCAGAGTCCCCAGGACATGAGCACTGGGGACATGGAGAGAGATGAAGAGGGAGAAGAGAACAAGGGTATTTGAGGTGGGTCACTTGCAAGAGCACAGGCTTGGGACAGTGGGGAGGTTGGAACAAGAATAGGAGTGCAGTGAGGGTGAGGTGCAGGTGTCAGTGAGACCTCCTCCAGATGAACACCGCATTTCCCCCCACCAGGCACCATCACCACCCAGAAGACATGTCTCAGGGAGAGAATGGGTAGCAAGGCTTGTTTTGGCAGCAGGGGAAAGCAGGAGAGGGAGAGGGAGACACTTACACGGACTGGGATGTGCTGAACAGGCTGCTGTCGTACCTTCGCCTGACGCCCCAGGCTGCCCCCGAGCTGGATGGCTGAGCACGGCCTGTCTGCTGGGCCGCCAATCTGGAGTGGCGATGACATGAATGAAATAAGGAGAAATACTCCGAATAGGAGAAACAGGTCATGCTGAGGCAGAAACAGAGACACACATCCACAGAGACGGAGCGAGCGAGCCTGCCGGTCAGGGCTTTGAATAAAAGCAGATGGCCAGGGCTTGCTCTGCACTGGATTCAGCTGCTCACTCGGCTCGAGTTTATTTTTGGCCCTCTGAGGAAGCGTCAGGGGATTCAAATGACCATATAAGACAACAGTGTGGTTAACCCTACCACCACCACACAGGAAACAGGCACAGAGTGAGGTGAGGTGACGTTCATCACCTCCAAAGTGCCATGCAAACAGGTCAGAAGAGGAGGCAGAGGAGGACCCAGAGCTACTGGATGTCAGCTTCCTTTCCATCTCTGCTTTCCCAGCTCAGCAATGCTACAGATTTGGTGCTCCAAGCTCCAAAGATTTTCTGTCTGGTGAGAGGTCTAACACTGCTGGGCTGAGGTGAGGCAGATTAATGCACAGAACTGCTAATGCTACTTTTTGCCAAAATAGCAGGTTTTGAAGGACCTTCAACAAGGACAGGACCAAATGGCCAGGGAAGCCCTTATTGTCCCCTTCATTGGGTCTCTACAGGAGAGCTGACTGCGTAGGTGCACAGTAACCACACCAAGAAACCAGTCTTTGGTGGGAGCAGGACTGCTGCCTGCACAGCATCCTGATTCCACAGCTATGCACATGCTTGCTGCTCATCAAATTGCCCACAGTTTCCCAGCCTTGGAAACCAAACAACCACAGGTGGTAATGAGCAAGGCATCAGAGTGTGGTGGACTTATGAAAAAGGAGGAGGAACAGAACTTCAGTAACTGTCAGTTTAGTAAAAAAGGGGAAAACTAAAGTAGCTTAAAAGAGTAAAAGGATATTTTTCCTTGCTTTGGAGGTGACTTTGGAATCTATTCCCATCCCCCTTGAGAAATCTGCCTTTTTTAAAGTGAAAGGGGAACAATATCTGGGTTTGAAACTGTCAGCAGGCCTCTGTGACCACAGCTCAGAATTTCAGGGGAGGGGGATGCTGCCACGATTTGGTGTCTGGAGTTGCTCTTGGTTAAGAGTGGTGTGCTTGAAGTCAGACTGATCTGAAATAAACACATCCTTTAAAAACTGAAGTGTTTAACAGATAGTCAGGTACCACTGTTTTATACACCTGTTTTTTCTGCCTCACTTATGTTTTCCCATAACAAATGCTTTGCTCCCACTCTAGCAAAACCTAAGCTTGGCATACAGTGGGCGAAAGGAGCAGCTGGCCTTGGGAGGGTTTCTTTTGCTCAAGAAAGCTTGGCTGTGCCCCTTTTTTCATTATATTTGTTGCTTAAAACAGACAACATCAAGGAAATCCTCCTCTCACTATGAGCACATAAATTGTTGACCTCACTGTATTTATAGCAGACTCCAGCTTTGACACTAATGACAGACTCGCTGAGGAGCCGCCTGGCAGAGCTAATTAGAGAGCAGGGGCACTGACAGGGAGCCTGTTTTCCCCTCCTGGGCAGGGCTCTCTGGGGGGAACAGCCCTGGCTGGCACTCACTTACCTTTGCCAGGGGTAGATGCGGTAGGGAGGGTTGTGGGGGCTGGCGCGGCTCGGGGCGCCCACCTCACCAGCACGGGCCACCAGCGACTTCTGGGGGCTCTGGGCCGCTGGCTGACCCGCCGGGTCCTCTTCCAAGCTCTGCTGGATGGCCATCTTTATAAGCTCATCTTCACTCAGGCTACTGTACAGGCTGTACTCCTCACAGCCTATCGTTTGTCTTTGAGTATTTGCTGCCGTCGTAGCCATTTTTATAATTCTTTGCTTTCCTGTAAAAGGAAATTGTGATCATCAAAATCTGGAAAATGGAAAAAACCTCAACTATCTTGTACTGCTGTTCGGGTCTGCCTCTTAATTAGGCTGACCAGAAAACCCTTCAGAAATCCTTCACCATGGAGAGAACATCACCAGCTAAAATCTGCATGTAAACTGAAGGAACGAACTCCTTTCAATTACACAGAAATAACTGGTTTAGCTGGTGTTTAAAAAAGGGGGAGTTGTTGCAAGCAAGGCAAGTTTTTATCTGCTTATTCTGGTTACCACATCTCAAGAGAAAAATAGTTAAAGGAAATCCCCTTAAGATTAAAGAGACAAATTTTTGAATTTTATTTAGGAGAAGACCAATGGATGTCTCTTTTTGTTGATTTTATTTCTTGCTGTATTTGCAGGAAATTAAGGGAAGAGGTTTGTCTCTTTTCTGGTTTTCTGCAAGGACAGGTTCCTTTGCACCATAAAGTGCAAAGAGGCTTTGTAATTTTTTCCACCTTATCTGGAGATCTCTCAAGCAACATGCAAAGCTATGCTTTGAAGTGACTGTTTCACTCAACGAGGAAAGCAACACCACACTGTTCTGTTTCACTTCTGATTTTTTGCTTTTTCACAGAACAAAGTTCAAGGTCACGAGTGAGACAGAAATGAGAGAAGGGGGAAACATTTGGCACACTCAGCAATCACAGAATGACTGAACCACCACTGCAGGGCTCTAAAAGGCAAAGACAATTCAAAATACTGCAGAATTTCCAGCAGTGATAGGGAAGTACTGATACCATGAATGGTATAATGCTCTAACAGGATCTCATTCAGATGACAGAGAGCACTCTGGCCATCAGTGTTCAAGAACCAAGGGTTTATTTTATGACAGGAGGTGGAAAAGCTATCTTCCTCTTTTAGGAAGATATTAGCTAATGCAGAATAGGTCTGATTTTATAAGCACTGAGCAAGAACTGTGTAAAATAATGGGGAGCACTGGGGTGAGGAGCAATGGGAACAAGCTGCTTAGGAGGACATGGATGTGACAGGAGAAGAACATGGGGACATGTCCAGGTGCAGAGAAGAGAGGAGCTGCTGGAGTTACCGAGAAAGCTGCCTGCCCCCACCCTGTGGCTGCCAGTCCCTGTCCCATCAGTGCCACAGCAGGGCTGGTCTCCAGCTCCAGGCAGCCCTGCTCTGCCCAGGATCAGGTCCTACTGATCTGGGCCAGCCAGCAGAGCCATCAGCCTGGGGACAGCAGTGCCACCCAGCCTCCCACTGCTCAGGAGCTGCCTCAGCAGGAGCCTCTGGGGAGCTGTCAGCTCCCTTTCCCTGTACAGCTGTTCTCTCCACCAAGCACCCAGCTCAGCCTGGCTTCCTGGACACTCACACTGACACCGATGGCAGAGGGGTCCAGCAGGCCACAAGCCTGACACCAGGAAAGTGCCCTGCTGCAGCAGCCCTTGCTGCTATGTGCACAGCCAAAAGACAGTCCTGACCCGGAGGAAATGACAGCTCCCCAAATACAGTTTGAAGAAAGACTTGAATCAATCAATGCAAGAGCTTGAATCAATCAAATAACTTAAAATCTTGGATTTAGGCTTTTCTCTTCAGACATGGTGATATCTCCCACATCAACAGTCATCTTAGGCTCTAAGCCCCCTCCAGAAGAAGTGGGAAGTCTTCAGGGTAAAGGGAAGCTGAGCAGATTTCAGATTGACATCATAATTTTTAACAATAAAAGATGCATTTTACAGGCACGAAAAATGTCAGAATGAAACCTTCAATCACTGTAAATAATGCGACCAAATTTTGGTGTTTTTTCTTCTTTTTTTTCTTCCTTTATTTTCAGCCAGATATCTCATGGCTGCTGTTGTTTCCCTTCTCCAGTCAGTGCCTCAGCTCAGCTATGACCCTTGCTGTCCTGAAGATGCAAGCCCAGGCGTCACACCGCTGGTAGCCTCCCTGTGCCCCCTTTGCTCCGGTACCTGCCTTTGGCTGCTCTCCAGCCAGCAGCTGGCTAGGAACCATGACACAGCTTGGTTTGTCCAGCAGCTTCTGCTGCTGTTTGGCTTGCTCAGCCCCTGGCACGCTGGGCAGTACTTACATAGTCGCTCAGCCTAGGAACTCACGTAGTGGCTGGTGAGCTGCAGATGTGTGGAACCCACCGGCTGGAGTTGGAGGGAACATCCAGCAGTCGTCTGCAGCATCCAGCACTGCAATGCCTGAATGTGGGACCTGGCCCCAGTGGTGACTCAGAAACCTAAACCAAGCTGTCAGCAGGAAGGGCAGGATCTGATTGTAAGCTCCTAATGAAGGTGATGCACAATGAATCCTTGAAGAAAGCAAGAATGGAGATGAAACTGCTCCTCTCTGAGGGCAGCCTGCACCAGTGCAGGCTGGGACACAGATTCCTCCTCTGTATCCTCCCCAGTCCCATTGCCAGCATCCTCATGGCAGTGAATCCACCGCTGCTGTGCTTCTGAGCTGAGTGTTGCAGTGCCTTCTTTGGGAGCCTGGGCTTTAAGGATCGTATGGGAAACCTCTGCCAACATGACTCTACACCCTGGCACAGAGGAGCTGACTGATAAAGCTGCTTCACCACATCCCAAATGGATCCAGGTATAAAGGCCATTTCTGGACCTTCTTCCCCTCCCTCCTTTTTTTTTTTTTTTTTCACACATTCTTAAGGCAAAAGGAGCTAAAGAGAAAATTTTAAATTTGTGGGGATCACTCCTATTTCATCCTCTTATCGTTTGTAGGGGTTAACTGCAGAAAAAAGGGAGAACCTCTCCTGCATGTTGGTGAGCCTCGCTAATCTAAATATTTTGATAGGAGTTCCACAGAGTTCAGAATTCACAGTGTTGGCTGCAGCTCCCATCACTGATCCATCCTGCAGGGAGAAACTTGATAGGGTTCAAAACAGAGAAAACTTTTCAGTTCTACTCATTGCAGTGCACAAACACAATGAAGGTGTGGGGTCACATCCTGGGCTGCAGGAGCTTTTGGGTCCTTATTGAGAGCCAGGGACAGTCTTGGCTGCCCTGAACCCCCACAGAGAGTGTTCTAGTTGGCCTTGAAGCTGTCCCTGCACCCCCCTGCTGTCTCCACTTTCTCAGACAAGTGTGTGTGTGCAGTTTGCCTGTGTGCTGTGACTGAGTTTGGCAGGAGGCAGGGCACATGCCTTCTTCCCTACAGCTCCCTGCAGAGTGGTGTGCAGCAGAGCCACTGCCCTCCCCTTCCACCTGCCGATGCTTTTGTTTGAAGCTGCAGGACCACAGGCCAGGGGCACTGCTTGCTCTGAGTTGTGTCTGTAAGGAGCTGCAGTGAGACAGCTGAGCTGCGATGACAGGCTGAGCACATGCCTTTGACTGGAGGCTAATGAACCACAGCCTGATTCAGTTTACTCTTCTTTCCCTGAGGCCAAACTCCGTGGCATCGCCTGGCAGTGCCTCGGCTCAGCTGACAGAGCAAGGCTAAGCTTACCCCATCTGAGGCCATCAGTGAACTGCCAACCACAGGCTTATAAAAGCTCACTAAGCTAATGCACTACAAGCTAAATATTTTCCACCTTCTGTAATGAAGGTGTGAAAAAAAAAAATGTTGCTAGAAATATTTGAACAAGTCTGGATTAGTAAGATCTGGCCAAAGTGGTCTTTCTAAATGTAGCTTGAATCTATTTCCTTGCTCTAAACTGGCTTACTGTAGGTTTAAAGTATTGGAATTAGATTTCAAAGTTAAATGCTGCAGGTTTTGGGGGAATATTTTAACATTTGACTGTACTGTGCATTTCTCTGGCAGCCCAAGAGCCCATCCTCACATGCAGGCAGCACACAGCCTCTACTGGGACAGCAGAACCTGATTTTTAAAGCTGTGGGTATAGGGCCCATATTATTTCTTAGAGAATGCTTTGCTTTCGGGTCTGAGTGTTCCACTAGTGATCTCTCTTGGCAGAGACATG
Organism: Parus major; assembly: GCF_001522545.3. Classification (NCBI taxonomy): domain Eukaryota; kingdom Metazoa; phylum Chordata; class Aves; order Passeriformes; family Paridae; genus Parus; species Parus major. Next base: position 46,961,925 of record NC_031774.1, read on the forward strand.
TCTTGGAAGTTTGCTGTCTGTGTTGCCATTTAGTAGGTCAATCTGACAAGATCTTCTGGAATCTAAATTTACCACCATTTCCACATAGAGTCTTGTCCTGATTTTAATTTTACCATCCTGATTTCAGTGAGAGTTTTTTAATTCAGATGTGTAATCAGGCCTGTACCATACAGAGGTAACTTAGATGCATCCAGTGACCAGAAGGTAAGGCTGGAAATAAAATATTTGTGCAAGTATGCTTGTGACCTTCTAACCTGTGTTGATGAACAGCTGTACCTGCTAGATCTCTGAAACCAAAGGTACTACTCACAAGGGGGACTACTAGTAATCACCTACATGATGGCAAAAGCCAGAGACAAACACAATTAGGTTGCTATTATATTCAGACTACAAGCTCTGTCAACATACTGTGCTTAGGAGAATGGGGCTCTGATCCCTGATGCAACATAAATAAACAAGGATTATGGCTGGCTTTGAACATGCAGAACCATGCAATTCAATACCATTAGCATCTGAAACAACTGGTCCCTGTTGATAGCACTTCTTTAAAGGAAAGCTTAGCGAGGCTGCCTGTCCCCCCCTCAATAGATCCTAGGCAGCAGAATTAGCAGAATTACTTATTTCTGTCAGAGAAAGATGGCAGATGAGTGACAAGGTCATTAAGGGAACAGAGCCAGACTCTGCCTGCCTTTGCGCCGAGTTTATTCCAGTCAGCTTGTAACTGAATACAGAACCTTGTTATTTATGGCTCAGAGTGCAATAAACCACATTTGGGACAACATAACCAAGTCTTTGTAGGCTACAAAAGAGAGTAGAGGAGCAGCTTCATCATTTTGCCTTTTGTAAGGAATGGTTGAGCTCCTGCTTCTGCAGATCTGTGTTTGCATTTCCACGTGTTTGTCTTTACTTCTGAAAGCAGCAGGAGCACACATGGGGGAAGGCAAACACGGCTGGATGTCTTCACAACAAACTGAGCCTCTACATCAGTTCTTACTGTGGCACCTTTCAAGACAGATCCTCCGTGGACAATGGAAACCAGACTAACTTGCAGCACTTAAAGCACTCACGTTTTTGCTACATTTTAGGTCAGTTTCCTGATAAACTTTGCAGTTTTACAAGGGTATTATATTGGATAACTACTACAAGGAAGCAGGTAATTTTTTTAAAAACAGAAAGATTTCAGTGCCTGTTATATCTGCCAGAGCTGAGACATCAGAAGGATGACACCTCATGCTGTCCTGCTGCAGCAACAGGCAAGGATTCTTTGTAGTGACAGCTTATGCAAGCCACTCAAACCACCAGCCCAGTGCTGAAGGAGCAAAGCCAGGCTTCCCAAAGGAATCCTCTGAGCAAACAAATCCCCTTGTTCAGCCTCAGCTGTCAAAACAGGTCACCTATCAGCATGGCATATGCCCTGATGCCACCAAATCATGATTCCGTGCAAATTCTTTGTGGGAAATCATACACCTGCAAGCTTTTATTTCTTCTCAGAACATATTATTCCACACAGAAATCAGTGCAATATTAGCTTCATGTCAAACCAACTAGAAATTAAAAAAAATATTTATTGATGTAATTTTTCTCATTCACACTGTGCCTTGCATACTACATTCTACCAGAGTATGTTATAGCTACAGCATTGATTTCTGAGCAAGATATTCTAAAGACAAAGATACAGGCACCACCTACGAGTAAAAGAAAAATAAGGAAATGACAGAGCTACTGTTCTGTTTAACACCAGACAGTGTTTTATGGCATATTTGAAAAAAAAAAAAAAAGCCCAAAACAAACAAAAGCAAATCACAAAGCTCCCAAGACTGTTAGGGTGTTAGGTTACAAACTGCTGTAGGAATAAATATTTGCATAGACATAATGAATTGAGAGATTGAAAGTACTAAATAAGTTCAAAACATGCATGTTTGCATTACCTTTTTGTTCTGAAAAAAAAGGGTAATAATGGCGTTGAAACGGGTTATCTCCTTGGTTAAGTCTTAATTCAGGAAATCCTCGCTGGTATTTGTCTCCCTGCTTTGCCTGGATGTTTCGATCAACTGCAGGACAGCTTTGAAACACGCTCGCTTTGAAGCCTGGAGTTTATTTCTGGATCACCCCATGATCAGCGAATACAAGCCAAAATATAAGTTGTTCCCAATCTCAGATTTCCTGTTTGAAGATGCACAGCAGAATCTTGTACCAATCCTAAAGTTCTTCTTTGTTGCATTATCTGAAGAACTTCACTTCATCAACATCCTGTAGCTAAATGACACAAAGCTGACCTTTCTATTACATCATTATTTATTGTCCCTGACAAGTAGACCATATATGGATATGTTTCTGGAACTTAAAGAAGAAAAAAAAAAAATTGCCATAAAATTTTGCAGTAAAATATGCTGTCCTGGAGAGTTTTATTTGCTTGGGGAGAAGTGACCTCCATTTACTTTTGTTTTAGCTGATGCTTATTAAACAAAGCAACCAAACATTACATGGGTATTTACTGATGTCTTGGAGTTGTTCATACATTTTTCAGGCTGCAAGTTGGAGACTTCAGGATTCCAAAAGATGACAACAGCACTTTGTGAACCTGTTCCAAGTAGTATTTGTAAGAGCTTACTAGTGGAAAAGGACTGCTCTCATACCACCTAAATGTGAACAATAGACCCTCCCTCAGACTCCTCAAGGCCATAAATGTGAAGTGGTACCCATTTTCCCCATATCTGGACGAGGGCAAGCTGGCCAAGGAGGAGATAGCACTGATCCAGGGATAAGTTAGAACAGTCAGGCACACATAGGAGAACTGACACTTGGATCATCCGGATCATAGGGATAATAATGTTCCTTTTGGGAAGGTTTCCATGTGTTTGTCCAGCTAATACAATGAATGGAGGAAAAATATAATAGAATATTAAACTTATGCCTGTGCTTTTTCCTTCAGCTCCTGTTGCACTCATTCCCATGGCAAAACATTGCATATACCAAGAATAAAGCCTAGATGGAAATGGATCTGGAATCCTTTCTGAGTACCTTGTAGAGGCTCAGGTTCACTTGTAGGCAGTCTGTCAATGCATGAACACCCACATCTAAGGCTTAGCAAGAGCAATCTTGGAGGGAAGAAAAATAGCAAGACCATATCACCCACTAATATATAATTCCTTTCAACTTATCTGCTTTGTTTTCAGTCTTTAGACCAGCATCATTCTCTCCATGCTTTCTCCTGAATCCATCTTGCTCCAGCATGACATCATGGCACACCTTCCTTCCCTGCTGTCTGCGAAACTATCTGCCAGTCATAACTAGAGCTGGGACTGTTTTGTCCAAAATTAAAGTCATCCAGCAGTTACTGTGACAGACAAAGGAGCTCTGGATGTCATCACCAAGTGTGAGAAACTCTTACACCCTTGACAAGATGTCAGCCAACCCTCTGTGACTTTTAAACAGCACCCAGTGTTTTTTTCCTTGATACTATTTCAAGATTGTAATTAGCCTTGGCTTAAAACCAAGGGTATCTCCCACATTTAACCCTTCTGCTTGCTTTTTGGCAATCTCTCACCCTTGATCACTGAACTCAAGAAAAATGGCTGATACTGTGATGCAGGTTCATGCTTCGCAAAGGCAAAGGTGTCTGAGTTTTCCAGGATGGCCTGTGTGATTATGAAAACATTGGGGCTCAAGGTCCCATGGGCTATGAACATTGCAGGAGGCTCCCCGTGCCATTCGCAGCAAGCACACTGCAGTTCCCTTCCCTCCCACGTTTCTGGGCTTCCTTGCAAAAATCTGTGCACCCTTGATGTATTTGAAGCTGCTGTGAATGCTGATGCACTATTTTCCAATAAAAGCACGAGACTCTGCTTCAGAAGATCTATTTTCAGATACCATTAACTCTCTCTTTTGTCTTGAGTAAATCATTTAACTCCTCTGTGTATCATTTTCTACATTAGTGAAGTGGAAATAATCAAATGCATTAACTTCACAGAACAGTCCAAAATTCCTTGCAGATGGGAAGCCAACAGGACTACTTATATGGATAGAGACTGCTGAATAAGACCTTATTTAATTAGTATCTGTGAAATCCTCAGAGGACAGCCTCATATAAATTTGAATTTTAATTACAGAAATAATACTATACAGAAATGAAATCATACATTAGGGGGTTGATTTTTTTTTCCTGATGCAATGATATTGTGGCTTTATTACAACACAACTAAAGCATAATAATAACAATCATGATTTATTAGCATTGCATCAGATTGGCTAATATTTCCCCTGGGGCATGCAAAGTTACAGATCTGCATTTTCAGCTTGACCCTGAGACATTTCAATAGATTACAAATGTCACCTGCAAAAATGAATATGTAAATTTACACTGTTTTCTGGAACAGATTTCAAACTCAGACACTGCACATTAGATCTGTTCACTTCCTTTAAATAGAAATGATGGAAATGGCCAACTCATGCTGATGGGGGAGAGTCAGCTAGGGTCTCAAGAACAAGTCACAGTAGAAGAGATTTGAATCTGGGAGGAGAAAAGAAGTATGACCATGTGAAAACAAATGGCAAAAATAATCAAAAAGATGGTTTTCTCCTTCATATTTCTTCAAAATAGCCAGAAGAAGCCAGGTTAGGATAGTACATTTAAAATTTCTTTCCTTTGTCTCTACTTCCATTAGTTGAATTAATTAGCTTGTCATCACTATTAAGCCCTTCAGCTCTACCAAGCTACACAGCTGAATCTGGCAGCTGAGGCTGGAGGGAAAAATAAAGTTTGTGCCTCCCAGGAGACCAGTGAGCTTGTTACTTCCTCATTCTGTGTGCAGAGCTGCTACAGATGTGCCTTCCTGAGATGAAGTGCAGGTGAGAATGAACATCAGCACAAACTTTCACAGCCTGTATCTACCAGTCACGACTAATTCTACTGCATCCAAACACTTGGCAAATGTGTGGCTGTTCTGAAAGGAAGAAAGTACTGACTAGTTCTGACAGTAACAGCTCTTGGACAGAAAATCTTCATAACACTTTACCTCAGGACAGCATATCTCTTTGTGCACCAGTTACCTGTAACTGTTGTCTTGTTACTTAGATTTGGTCTGAATTTTTTACTGTAGAAAGACAGCAAGGTATTTTGACTGGCACATTTCCATAGAGAGCATAGATCTAGAGTACACATCCTTTACCATATATCCAGTGAGCAGAGCTTTGTGTTCAGTGTTGCCATGCTGTGCTTCCATCAGACAGCCCCAAAGATTAAATGTGAACACCAGAACCACAAGTACCTCTCCTGTGCCTCCTGCTACACAACCCACATTCAAATAACGAGAATATAGGAACTCCCACAAGAAAAGATGGTTTCAATTTCCTTTGCAAGAACTAATGATTTCTTTGGCCACAATACCCTGAAAGAGGCAAGGAGCCAGAGGAACTTGTATGGGAAAAGGTGCAGAATGTCACGCATGCCCAAGGGTAATGAATATGATATACATTATTCCATACTAACTTTGCTGCCTAAATACTGCTTTGCTGGAAAGATGTAGCTGTTTTGAGATCATTCTACCATCATAATTCCCCTTTCAGGAGGAATTTAACCAACTTCAATGGTTGCTGACACACACCCTGAATCAGGGTGGACTTTGGCTCAGTGTATGACTTACACCTCTGTACAGTGGCTCCTCACAGAAAATTTTTCCCTTTGAAACCTAATCAAAATTAAGTCCTCACTCCTCTGGAAATGTGACGTGACCACACAGGGGAACACCCAGTGTCCAGGTCCTAAGACCACTTTCAGGTGTCTGATGACTCAGCCCTGCCAGAGAGTTCTGTAAGAGTGTACAGCTATTACAGTGAATGCCACTCTGCAAATGTCACCATAAGGTCACATCCACTGACTCAACCTGAAAGAAGAATCAGTCAGAGGGAACATGAAAATCTAATAGGAAGTGAACACAACCCAAAGACTGTATAAACAAACACATGTTCCTTGGAGGAAGAGGGAAATCACAAACATTATCATTTAGTTCTCTTTGCTGTGCAAATATCATTTATCTTATGTTATAATGTATGTTAGTAAGAATTCTAATGAAAGACCTGCCTTTACTTTGACCTTTACAAAATCCACAAAATTCAGAGATATTGCTGAAGTCCCAGGGCTCTGAGGCTCCTGCAGGGGAGCAGGAGGATGGAAATGGCAACCTGAGACACAAACTTCTGTGAGTAGCAAAGGTCTTGGGTAAAACAGTGTCTCCAAATTGATGGGAAAATGAAAACAATTTTTATGGAAAACAACTTTTTCATAGGTTTTTAAAAGGAATCCTTGGATATATGCCATGGCTGTTTACCTCTCCATTCAGTCTCTTAGGATAGTTTATTAACAAAGTCTCTTTTGAAGCTTCTCTGTGGTACCCTCTAATTCCTTTCAGACTGATTTGTTTCTAGCTACTGTGCCTCCTGTATGCAATAAGACCTATTGCATTGCTCCCCTTCCTGCAAAAACGAGAGAGGCTTTCTGCATATGGATCTGTCCTTGCTTTACTCTTGCCACAGATAAACAGACCTCAAAAACAAACAAAAAAAAAAGTTCCTGCCTAAATTCAGCAGCTTGCAGTAATGTCCATAACTTTTACCACAATGAAGTCCAAGGAGTTATACAGCTCCCTATAGGCTTGGAGTGAAGCTAAGGCAGGTACTAGCAGAGCAAGGCAGAGCAGGACCCTCCTGTGCACAGCCCCACGGGAGAGGTGCATGGGCTGGGCTCTAGAAAGGTGGGATCCAGCCTTAGGGATGGATGCTGGAGGTTGCTTCTGACCAAGTCAGCGGGAAGTGACTGCTGCCATGGCACTCAGAGACTGAAAGCAAGGGGACAAGCTGTCTTTCAAATTGCTTCTGCTATGCTGGTCCACTCCCCTGATGAGGTGGCAAAGTCTGGTACATGGATGGTTGTGTGCAGACAAGAGCAGCAGAGGCTCCAGAACAGGCTGTGCTAAAGGACACTGCTCCATCCCCTCTATTTACCCAGTGCTGGTTTTGTGTGCTGAAAATTCTGTATGTAATAAATACAATCCCTGAAGCCCTTGTCAAATGAGCTGTCCTTTATATTGCCATGGAGAAAGCTTCTTTGTCCTGCACTGACTGAGCATGCAACCAGAGAGGAGCAGGGGTTTATGCTTCCTTTAAGTTCAAATCACAAAGCAACAGATTTGATTAATAAGGCTGACATTTAATTATTTGCCCTACATCTCAGGTTAAATTTAGAGCTAAATTTAGAATAAGTGTCTGGACAGAATGTCAGGACACCAGTGTATATCTGTTGCACAACATGCCATATGAACATGTAATGTTCAACTCGGTTAAAAATAACCGTACACTTAACTAACTCAGCAGACTTCTGTACTCTGTCTACTGAGCTGGTAAGCAGACAGTGCAATAGTAAGAGTCATAAGTAAATTCTGGAAAAAGATATTACTAAAAGTAAGAAGTCAGAAAAATTTTTTTTTTTTTAATCAAGTACTAAGTGCTGTTTCATTGTAATATAAGTATGACAGTCCAGATAAAAATTCAAGTGAATAAGTAAATTAGAGTGAAATAATGAAGAGTTTTTTTGCCACTGAAGTGAGATATCACTCATTCCTTCAGAGCAGAGTTAAATGTTAAAACTCCCACCTTAAGCATAAAAGAGGAGCGATTCTTTCACAGTAAAAAAATAGCTTGCTATATACAAACAGGGCTATGCAACCCCTATCAATGTGGCTGAGTCAGGTAGACCCAGATCTCCAAACTAAGCATTATCTTCTTGAGCTGTGTTTGGAGATCATAGCTCCAGGAAAAACCACACGTGTTTTACAAGCGTCAAGAGATGGAAAATCTGTTTAACACCTTTATAGATAAGATGAGAACAGCACAAAAGCACAGATGAGATCTGGAGTAAAGAGCTGAGCAAAGCCAAGCTGCTTTGATGTCACCGAGAGCTGTAACAATAAGCAGAATGTAATTTCTGTACTTGAGCTGGCCACGCTTCTGTTCTTTGGCATTTATCTAGACCCACCCTGCTGATAAGGACAGGTTAGGGTGTTTTCAGCAGGCATTGTTTGGTGGGGCTACAGGTGCCTCAGCCATGTGTGGGTGATGGCCATGATGCTGTTCTCTGGTTACAGGAACTGGCAGCCTCCATGGCTCCTTGCTGAGGAAAACATCATTACCCGTGGGCCCCAGCTCCACCCTGGAGCTACAGCCTGGCAGAGGGCAGGGCACCAGGGTAAGACAGAATCCTGAATGCTGCTGACCATCAAATGGAGAGGCCAACAGCTGTGCAAGTCAGCTGGGTATCAGGGTGCACTGAGGAGAGCACGTGGGCAGCATGCAGGGCTGCTGAGCAAGCACTGGGGGAGTGCTTGTGGTAGCTGAGAAGGGAGAGAGTTTTGTTCCATGGCACTACAAGTGGGATACAGACAGTTCCCTGGGTCATGAGGCTAAAGGTGGTCCAGCCCAAATGAAGGGGGCCAGTACTTGAGAG
>NC_031774.1:46970581-46989012 GCF_001522545.3 Parus major
GCCCAGGAGCTGATGAGAGCTTGTGCAGGCTCCGTCTGGAAACAGGATGATCTATCACATCCTGGGCTGTGGTGGGTACTGTCTGGTCTCCTCAGGTGGGACAATCCTTTGGGACAACACCATGTCAATGTAGGGAAATGTGTCCATCTACTTTGTACTTGCTTCTCTGGATACCAAAGCACAGGCATCCCAACACAGTACCTTTCAAAAGTGTTTAAATCAAGTTCATCATATTTTCCTTTAATGAATGATTCCCTTTTGACCTGAGATTGTGAGACTAGATAAGGTGTCTTAAGCTATTCACATTATATATATGAAATGGGTGCGTGCAGATGCCAAAGATATTTTCTCTGAAATGCTGCAAAGTCTGAGTCATTTCTTGGTTGACACGTTCTATTTTTCAATAAAATGGTTTTGCTTTCTCTGCTGCAATTGTACATCATGTCTGTCACATCAGTTGTGGTCACTACTATGTGTCATGGATTAACCTCTGAGATAATCTTATTTTCTGTGGTTTGGCACCTAAAAATCAATCAGGCCAGTGGTCAGCTTAAGTGGACCCTGTAGACTGACCCTAACAGTGGTAGTTAGGGAGCATTTGCAAGAAACTTTGGTCAGGATAAACAGTTCCCCTCAGAGACATCCTGCCAGTTCATGATGATTGGCTTAAATCTTAAAAACCTGTCACTTTGCTACCTTTCCAATATTTTTTTGATTTTTTAGTCGTCAATAGTCGTGTGTTCAGATAACACTGAACCCAAATATGAATCTTGCTAAATTATTTATCTCCTTGACATTTTGAAGCAATGAGTCCCAGAGCCTCAAGCAGCACATTCCTGTGCTGTTGTAGTCAAGCTTTGACAAGCTCTTGCTGTGTACCAGTGAAGACCTGCACATGGTTGGAACACCAGGAGCAGGGACCTCACTCCCTGGTGTGTGCTGGCCCTGTGGGTCAGGCCTGAGGAGAACACCAGGCTGCAAACACCAGCCCAGATCTGAGCCACTCGGAAATGACACTGGGGTATGCTGGAAACACAGAGTTCAGTTTGCACAGGAAGCTGTGGTTAGCTTTAAAACATACCCAAAGGAAAAAAAACTCATGCATGCACCTTCACTTTTTCTGGCAGCAGGTCATAATGAATATTCCAGATGATTCACTGGGGCAGCCTGTGTAGTACATGGCAGCAGCAGATCTTGGGACATTTGTATCTGGCAAAAGCCAAAACAGTCCTTCCTATCTCAAAAAAAGGTGATTGATTGTGTGAATTTTCACCAGCCCTATGAAACATCTGTGGTTATTGGTTCACTGCTTAGGATATGAAGAGGAATGAAGGGTTTAATAGCATTTTCATTTTTTACAGAGGAGGAAAAAGGAGGATTTATCAGAAACCACTGAAGTAACTGAAGGGTGTTGTCCTCATTACTGATCTTTGTAATCACAATCCATACCACATGTTTGGCCTGAGGATCAGTTTGTTTCTGCTCTGCATCACATCTGTGTAACAAAGCATGGAAATTAATATTTGTTTAGTGGTATGCTCAGGTGTATTTAGTTCAGTACCAAGGAAGCTGATAGAGTCACACTGGAGTAGGTGAGGACAAAACCATCAGCCAAAACCCCTGAAGGTCTCATAATATGCTAGAAATAACACACATAAATATGTAAAGAAATAATAGATCAACCAGGCATCACCAAACTTTCTTTCCCCAGGGTAATTAGGTTTTGTAATTTATATAAAACTATTATTGTCTTCTGACCCTCTGTCAGGAGGCACATAAATAAGGACTCTCTCTCTTTGTATGTATATGTGCATATGAACAGATATTTTACTACAAATCTGCTGTACTTGGGTAAAGACTGAACTCCTTTACCTGAGATATCCATTACAGGTATTTATTGTGTTTTTAATTAATGTGGCAAGAGAATAGCTGGGGAAAATAGTGCAGAAGATATGGGCTTTCTCCAGCTTTCTTCATATAAGAAATTGTTCATATAGTTAAAACTCTACTTCCAGACAATTTCCATCTGTCCTTGCTGGAAAACTGACAAATAAGGACAGAGAGCACAGATTTTTGCATTTATTTATGTAAAGAACAAGCAGATCCCTAGGTACTATAAATCAGTACCTTCCTGATATTTTTAGTGGAACTGTACTTGCTTCCAAGTGGTGCTGAGGCCTAAGAGCATAACAATTACTTCAGGGAGAAGCAGATGTTCCATCATGAGATTTTTAAAACTGTGCTTCAGATCTGTGAAATAACACACAAATGGTGCACACTGACTTGCAATATGAATTTCTCATGACACATTAACAGTTTTTTCTTTTTGAGCTCCAGATCAATATCCTGTGTTGAATAAGAAACAGGCAAAAAGAATTCCAACTCTTTTGAGGTGAGTAAATAAGTAACTTTGCTGATCCCATATGGTTCAGGGTAATATACTGACATCCACAATTGCAAATACACCTGGAAAGGACCTGATGCACAGAGCCTATCACTTTCTCTGAGCCAGGCACCAATGAAATATAAGAAGCAGGTGTGCATTCTGCAGGTGGTTAGGCTAAATTGCAGTAAGCAGGTAAAAGTTTATTGTAGGGAGTATGTGTTTCTGTTTCCCTACCACCTTGAGTGCATAGATCAAAATTCTGTACTGGCTAAGTCTCCTACGGAAAAGATCATCAGGAAGGTTAGCAGCACAGTCTGCATACTATCAGAGAACCAAATGAAATTACATGAAAATAAAGCTATTATTCCATATAACTAAAATGGCATAAACCATACATAAGCATGGGGCTCTGCACCTCTGACTTGTTTCATGCAGGAAAAACACGTTTTGCTGTGCAAATTAAACAAAATACTGCTGAGACAACTTCCATTGGGAGGCAGATTTTAAAAAGAAATAGAATTTTTGTACCTCTGCACATGCTGCAGTAAATATGCACAATTGCACCACAGATATAGAGAGGACTAGGAACTGTGTGAAAAAAAAGACAGCATCAAGAAAGCCAAACACCTTCTGAAAAATCAAAGAAATCTAACCCAAACCCTCCAGTTCTATTTGTGGCATTTTTATTTTGAAGCTGTCCTTGGAACTGATTATATTGCATTTTTTGCTGTTGATTTAGAAGCTTTCAGGCTGAAAATTCCCCCAAGGTCTTGCACTCAGCAAGGAAGGGACATTTTCCCAGATAAGAGTGTTAGCTTGACTTGGCAGGTCATGCAGAAGAAATATTTGCCATGGTAGGCCTTGAGGTTTGTGATCACCTGGCCACCATCTCTGCCTGGCCATGGCTGAGGCTGCTGGGGGAACAGGGGCTGTGGCTGTGGCCAGGAATGTGTGTCTCTGCAGCCCCTTTCTGCTCAACAGAGTGATGGAGTAGCAACTTTCCTGTGCACATAAAGACCGCTGTACACGCTATCTGCATGCCTAGTGTTGTACATTTATGAGTGGCATCCCAGAACATTAAAGCAAACTGGAATGATGTCAGTAGGCACTGACTGAAGTTAAGTCTGTTTTGCAATATGGGGAAGGGAGATTGTAGAAGACAGTGAGGTGATCATCATTGAAAAATCAGAATTTATAGAGAATAATACGGAGTGAATAAAAATAAAGAGAGAACAACATCATGCATAATAGGACACATATGTGCACAGCTGGTTGACTCAGCCCCAGAGAAGCTTAGGCCAGACCTGGGAAACTGAGTATGTGCAGCTGCTGCTCATGCACTGAGTCCATCTAATCCATCCCTCAGACACAGTGTGCCCACCACTGTGGTCAGCACAGAGCTGTGACAAATGTATGCATTGATCTGCTCTAAGTTGCTTCACAAACCTACCTCCTTACTGCTTACATTGAGCTGACTTGTCCATCAGCCTTCTCAAAATGGTGCAAAAGGTTCAAGAGGCACAGTCCTTCCCACGTGTTTGCAGCAGTTCTTTCCAACAGAGTATCTCTCCAAAAGGATCAGCAACATGCCAGACATACCCAATAGTTTTGCACATTTCAAGACCATTGTCTTGCAGTTTGCCTTCAAAGACTCTCATCCCAAGTAATAAAACACTCCAGACTTCCAACCTTTATAACTGTGAAAAGCATGAAGTGCATAAAATCACCTAAGACATTTTGTACAGCAGCAATCCTGGTATAGATTCTGTGCCCAGTGGAAAATCTGTAGCTGGGCCCCTGTCTCATTTTCCTTTTCATAAACCCTATGAGACCAGGTACCTTCTCAGATATTCCAACCATCATGCCCAAGGAATAAATCTCTGCAGAAGTGGTAGAACAAACATTTCATTTGGAGAAAATCTTCAGGAGCTGTTCAGCATCCATCCATACTGAAAGATCCATTCCAAAAACCATCACGCTGGATTATACTAATAAATACATGTCAATCTTGCCTATCAGGACCTGGGCTTGCAGATTTATAAAATTTCAAGTCTTTGGAGTTCAACAGTGATGTTAAAGCAAAGTTCAATACCAAGGTTTTCATGCTGGCAATTTCTGTGTTGAATCCTCCTGTTGGAAACCTCACTTTTCTTCATTGTGCAATATCATGTCATGTATTGGCTGCCTGGCACCTGTGTGCAATCCTAAAGTATAATCTTTGCACCAGCTTGTCAGGAAGCTGGACAGGTGTGTTTTATATTCTCTCAGTCTGTATTTAGTCCATTTTGTCTTCATAAGGAGCCCTGCCCACATGGATAGAAATTCTTATAAAAACACCCATTAATTTTATATGCAGAACATCTCAAAGTAGAGCCATCTTTGTAAACGCTCAGACCAAAACCCCTTTGGCATTGAAACTGCTGATGCCAGAGCAATAGAAGAGACTCCTTTCTTTGCCTCAGCACAATCCTTCCTCGCCTTTGCTATCATGCACTATCAGGCAGAGCTGTGTGGTTGTATGCCATGACAATACACCATGTATCATTGCTTTCTATCAAGATCACAGAATCAAGAATCACAAAATATTCTGAGTTGGAAAGGACCCACAAGGGTCATCAAGTCCAACTGTTAAGTCAACGGCCCATACAGAACCCAAAATCTTGCCATTATTTAGCACCATGCTATGACCAACTGAGCTGATCTGTTTTAGGGAAAAAAATCTTACCACTGCAAGCTGGTGTTTTTCATGCAAGGTCTGATTCCAGAAGCAAATTCTTGAGCTGTTTCCAAACATGAGGTGTAATATTTATTTTAAAAACAAAATCTAATAAAATACATCAGATTTAATGCTACATTTCCATTTAACTTAATATTGAACCTAAAAGATATGTTGAAATAACAAAAAATACTGCAATGACCTTGCCCAATAAGATTTTCAAATCTGTAGTTGCTTCTGAAACCAATCATTCTATATAAAAATCAGAATATTAAACTTCCCTATTATCAATCCAGAATTGTTTTAAGATCTTTTCAAACCATCACTGCATTGAGTATGCTCAGGGCAAATGTCCTAGAGACAAGTAGATGCATCCTGCCCTCTTCTAACTAACCTGATTATAACACCAACAAATACAACTGATTCCCTTTGAATTTGCATTGGCATCACTGAACTTATGACTTGTCCAAATAATTAAATCAGGATGTCTCAACAGAAAGTCTGTAACTAGGAATATCATTGAAACAAAAGATGGTTCCTCATTCACCTGTTAAATGCAGCATTTAATTTGTCTTGCACCAGAATCAAGCTTTTATTTTTTAAGTTTTTTAAGACAGTGGGAAAAGGAAATTAGGCAGCACAAACTACAGAGCAGAAACATAATTTAATGAAATGACAGAGGGAGAGAAAAATAAACTGGTAGCAGAGCTTGAAATTTGAGAATCAGGTAGGGCTAAGCTCATTCTGCCACAATATCAGACTGTAACACAGGGCTACCTCTGACTGCACACGGTCTCATCTGACCTCCTGCATGGTCGTTGTTTCATCCATTCTGTTAGTAAAATAAATTACCATGATGTTGCAGTATTGGTAATAGGAGCAAGGTACTAAAAAGGACTCATTGCATTTTTAGATTTTGTCCCCTGCTGTAAATAAACATTAGGCACAATCCTCATACAGAATATAATGAGACTCATCAAAAAGGAATGAGGAAATCTGGGTGAAACACAAAAAGAGGCTTCAAGAACAGCTGAGCTGGACAAGAAAAATGCTGATTTCAACCAAAAGAGGGCTTGAAATTTGGGGGCTCAGGTTCCTTTTGCAGTCAGCAGGAATTAAACTGTTATCTATCCTATTTATCAATAAAACAGCTGCCTAAAAAATGTGGGTGCTGGAGCACTTTCTTCCCCTCCTCTAGTCTTGATTTAAGTACAGTAGTGGTTCTTGACCATGATGAGAAGCCCTCCAGGTTTAACCCCCAGGATATCAGCTGGTGATCAACCACTTTGATGGGGCTCAGGGATGAGCAATGAATGTAGCTGCTCATCCTGAGCAGTGCTGGGCATGTGGTGACACAGGGCCTGCAGCTCCCCAGAGGCTCCTGATGCCTGTGGGGAAGTGCTGAGTGATTTAGGCACACCCAGCATTACAGGGCTTTCAAGAGGCTGTAACTCGCAAGGACAGGATGCAAAGGGATGGTGTCCAACATGACTCTAACCCAAGCTCCTGTTACACCCTGTAACATATTGTTCAAAACCTCTTTCCACTGATTACAAGTGTTTTTTTAATTGACTCATGGTCCTTTATTTCTTTTGCTGCCAACTCTATCCTTTAGCTCAGCTGGCTCTCCATTCTCCCTGATGTGATGCCCTTGCTTTATTTATAGAAAGCAGTGGTATCCACTCTGGGATATTTTCTCAGGAGTGATGAGCCAGCCAAGTTCCCGTTGTTCCAGGCTCTCTGCTCAGACCTCCCTACTGCACCTGTGTGTTCCGAGGCAGCCTTTGGGGCACACTGCATGTAGTATTTGGGAGCAGGTCTTGTAAATGTCTAGTACCACAGAACATTAATACTTGATAATATTAAGTATTATGGTTATTGAAATTATTACTATTTTTCAGACCACAGGAAGACTGAACTGTCAGAAATGCTGGATTTTCCCTCTCAAAGGATAGTTGTTTTATATACTCTTTCAACATCACAGAAATTCTCTTCATGAGGCATAACATGATTAAAAGCTCCTTTGACACTAAAAGGTCCCTTTAACAACACCTTTCATTCTTACTGTTTGAGCTGACTTCTAGAATTGTCTTGTGTGTTTCTCCATTTTCTTTGCAGGCTGCAACAGCTAGAGAGGAAAATTGCTAAATACAAAGTATATGAAGGATTTCCTGCTGAAAAACAGTGTCAAATTGCCTGACAGTGTTACTCTAAGGCACCTGCTGTCTCCTTTACTGTAATAACAGCAACTGGCACTGCTCGGTTTGCTCCTGAGCTGGGTCTGGTTACCAGCAATCAGCTGTGCAGTGCTGTGGTGCACCTGGCAGCTGATGGCAGGAACAGCAGGGAGCAAATCAGACCCACTTTATGGGCTGAGCCTCTGTGCCTGGTCAGCACAGCCAAGGGGCAGGTAGGGGGTGAGAGAGAAGATCCCTTCAATAATAGCAGCAACCCAATTTGACCCTGGGATCTGCATTGCCTCATGGCTGGGAACTAGGAACATAAACTCCTCCAGCTGATACCAGCATAAGGGGCAGAATTCTTCAGCTTACCAATACAACTGTGCTTGGGAAGAAAGTAAGACAGGACTGCAGAGAGCAGCTCAGCAGCATTACCACAATTAATTGATGATGTCCACTGATGAATTGGGTTGGACCCAAGATGACATGAAGTTGCTGAAAGGATTCACAAAGAGTCTGTTTCATTTCTGCCTTGTTGAGCTTGCTTTTGAAAGTGGGCTCTACAGCATGCCTCTTGCACAGGAAGGCCTTAGACCTGCAACTCCAACCATTTACAACAGGCAGCAGGTCTGCTGAGCCTGCAGAAGTGGGCAGTGGTGCTTGGATGACTATACCACCTTATCCCTGCAAGCACAGACTGGACTCAAAGTGACTATAAGCACCCTGAAACTCCTGATCTCCTTGTTGCCCATTTCCATTGTTAGTTCTGTTTTGTTCCTGGCTCCACACAACCATACACACTCAGGTGGGGCCAACCTGAAGAAAACTGCCTGGACAAATTGCAACCTATATATGGCCTTGCTCAGCACTTTTCTCAGACCACGCAGACACATCCTCAGGCCCCAGGACTTGGGTTTTGACTATGGTTGGATTCCCTTGCTCCGGGTGTCTGTGAATCTTGCCCTGAAATGGCTCTGCAGCGCATGCTTGGATGGGAGCAATGAGGATGTGAGACAGCCCTGAAATTCTACTTCTGCCCTTTTTTGAATGACACAGTCTGATTTTCTCCACTTCTTTATTAGGGGATTAGAGCTGCAGTAGAAGAGGCTCCAGACTGTTTTACTGTTGAGTGTTTTTCAGCAAATTGGTTGTGACCCCTGTAGCCCCATGCAAGAGGGTTGTCATATGTTGAAACTTTTATTACACTATAAAATGAAAACAGTCTTGCTCCCTGACCCCCTCCCCACCATGTCTAAGGTCAACTATGCTCTGTCAGCTTCTCCAAACAAGCAAACCAGTCCAACAAGCTTTGATATTTTTTTCACTTGCTTTTATAACAAACATACTAGGGTCAGGGGAATATTTATTTTAGAATGAGGGGGCCACCATCCAGTGGAGGCTGTTAAACACAGATCCAGCTTTCAGAAGGCTCCTTGGGTGTAGATAAACCCATTTGTGTTTTAATGCCATATTAAAACACTTAGGTGATTTTCTTTCAAATAAATTCCCTGTTGTGTTGTTTACATATAGGTAAAAGACTTGTTTATCATTATCAAACTCTATAATCCTGCTGAATTACACAAACTTAGAAAAGATACAGTAAATACACTTTTTTAAATGCATCTTAATTCCTACCTGAATCCTTTCTAGCACTCCAGGTCTTTGGGTTTCCAGTCTTAATCTGGAGTGATAATTTTGCACCAAAAGCTCTATCAGCTGGAGCTATTTAGCGCCTAGTCAGGTGTTAAGCTTATAAATAGTTTATCTCTTGGCAACATTTAGACCTTGAGCTAAGAAAAGTCACTGGCTTGCTTTCACTGTCAGGTCAAGTCTGTTTGAAGGAGTGGCCTTTTTAAAGGACACAGAAGTACCCATGCAGACATTAAAAAAATTCAAAACAACAAAAACCCCAAACCTACAAAAAAAACCCAAAAAAGCCAAATTCCAAATCCAACAGAAAAACCCATTTCACTCATTGGTATGAAGTCTCACAATGGATTGATTTCCTTGTTGGATCCCACTGTATTCATTATCTATTGACGGCGGAACATTTTACTTTGGGGAGAATTCTCCTTCTTTATGTCCTTATCACCATGTTTTACAGAAACTAAAATTTCTGAGATTAGAGGTTTAAATCCCTCTGTAGGAGAAGTATGAAGTCCCATTCATTTCCCTGACAAAACTTTGACATGAAATCACTTCATCTGCCTTGTTTTCTTACCTTTCACATTCTCTGAGTAGAACAGGTTTGTTTCCTTTTGTCAGACTTTCACCAGCACAAGCACTTTACATAATTTTCTCACCTCTCAATCTAGCTCATGATTTGGACTCAGCAGGTTAAGCAGCATTCCCCCAGTTCAGGTAGGGGTGGGAAAGAGGACAGTTTAGGTTTTTTTTTTCCTCAGGAGTCCATTTCAAGCCTGTTCAAAGTGTCAGGGAAACCTGCAGTTGCACCTGAAAATGTGAAACTCCCACATTTAGAAACTCGCAAGCACAAATCACTCCCAATTTCCATTTTTGGAATTCTTCACTGTTGAGATGACCTTCAGATGCGGTAGAGGAGAGCAAACTGAGAGCTGAGACACAAGTGCTCCTCCTAGTCACCTTGAATCACTTGCCCACTACTAGTTGCACTCCCCAGAAGTGAGATTAGGCTGTTATGCAGAGGTCTTGGTCCTTTGTGGACTTTGTAAAGTGCAGTCAGTTCCTGAGATGAGATGAGAATCCTGCAGGAAGAAGTCTGTACATCAATAGGGTTTGGCGCCTACCATGCCATGAAAGGACCATAATGTATATGTGATAGATGGTAGGTGGCACCTTTATCCACTTTGTGTTTCATTGCTCCCTGCCTTTACTGTTTGTTTGGAACATTTGGGAACCCAGGGTAAGAGCTACCACCAGGAAACACAAGACTCTCCTACAAACCAGATCTTGACAAAGAATTTAGTCATCCTGTCAGATGACCACAAAAATAAACCCACATGACCCTGAAGACATGCCATGGGAACATGATACCACAAAATTTGTAATGTTATTAAACAGGTTATTTATGGTTTATAAGGTGGTATTTAGGTCAAGTCACACCACCTAAAAATCAAATGCTTCATGGTGCTGAATTTCATCTTGCAGGAATTCTTTAGACTTGCATAGAACAGCTGAACAGGGGAGCATTTCTTCAGCTATTGCTGACCATAAATATGAACTATATCTCCCTCATTTGAACAGGGAAGAAAAAAATCCCTTTTGTCAAATGAGTGGTGTCAGTGGCCACTGCACAGCCTGGATACCCTCCCTGCTAGAATCTCTCATGGATATCAAGTGGATTCCTGGAAGGAGGCCAAGTGCAATCCAGGCCACGGTGATACACAAACATGGTGACTGAAGCCTATTTTTGACACATGTTTACAAAATGTTGCTGCTCAGGCTGATTTCTATGATTAAAATAATACTCACGATATTTTTTATTCAATCAATCATCCTTATTTATTATTTAATTGGGATAAATTGAGAAACTATGTGCTCACTGGGAGAGAAAGCAGCCCCAAAAAGCCTGTCTCATCCTATCATCCTGGATCTGATCTATACCCAAGGCCAGGTCCCCAGGAGGCTCCAGTGGTGCCCACTGGGCATGGGCTGTGTCCAGGTGGCACTAATCTCATCACTGACCTTTCTGCTCAGCAATGGCTGAGTGCCGATGCCAGAGCTGCTCGAGGTTTACCTCAGTACTGACAGTGAGAGAAGGAGCTGGTCCTGCCAGCAAGGACAGAGCTGCACCACCCTGTGCAGAGCCCTGCTGCTTGTGGAACAGCCCAACCTATGCTTGTCCCTGCCCAGCCCCAGAGCAGGATTGGCAAATTTGCAAAGACTCTTGGAGTCACTAAGAAAGCCACTTAGTAACTGGAAGCCACCAGACGCAGCAGTCACTCTGCAAATGAGAGGCGTAACAGTGGGTCAGCTTGCTGCTCTCTTCATCCAGGTGCTGATGAGTGAGTTTTCCCACTCCAGAAAAAGGGAAATCTTGCATCTTGCAGAAAAAAACCCAGAAAGCTGGAGTTACACACCACCCAGGAGAAAGGTCATTGCAGACAGCAGGTGAGCAGGTAGCACGAGGCCAGCCAGAGTCACAGGGAGGAAATGGGGACAGGGACAAAGGCATAAGTGTCATTGGCTAGCTGCCAGAAGAAAGAGAGGATCTCCCAAAGGGATCTCTACTAGGATGAAGCCCTGCTCTGTCAGCATGGTAAGAATATCCTTTTCTGGGAACCTGGAAATCCTCAACTCTCTGAAGGGTGCAGAAATTCACACAGGGCTTTTATGTCAGGGAAGAACCAGGAGAAAGTCAGGCTGCTGTCAGGCACCCCATCATAAGCAGCCCTGGCAAGGAGGTGGGATTTTCATCAAGCGTCAACATGAGTCAGGTAAGTAACAAACTTTGAGTATGGCACATCTGTGGTGCTCCTTCATGAGGACCACACACACCCCCAATGTCAGCTAAACCTCTGGGGAATTGCCCTGCTCACCAAAGCACTCTGGCAACTGCAGTACCCCTCAGATTAGCAGCATTGCTTACAACAGCAGGAGTACAAACAGCCAGGAACAAGGAGCTCCAAACTGTCTCTGTGCTCTACCAGCAAAGCTATGAAGAGATTGGGAAAAGGTGACATAATGCCATGCTTCCATTTCCTCACAAAGAGCAAAATTTCTCCAGCTCTCACTTTTTCTCTGAAAATTAACAGATACATTAAACAACAGAAATACTGGGAGAAATGTGCTAAAAAGGGCTACATATCACCAGCAGCACATACACCTATGTGTGGCATGCCTATTGCACAAAGCACATTGCTACTTTCATCTTGCTGCCAGTGCAACACTTACAGTGGTGGTGGATTCAGATCCTTTTAGGTGATCTGACAACAGACAGGCCATAAAGCCAGGACAGGGAGACTTGTACTTTTTGGCCAAGATATATCACAAAATGTTCTTCAAAACTGATTTTTCAGGATTCAGCCCCTAGGAATGTAAACCTGGGGAGCAGAGTAGTGTTGGAGAAAGCCATAGACCATGCAATCTGCTAGAATAAATAAATCCACTTGGAGACTGCCTAAATTTAGCTATATATGGACATTTCTAGAAAGTGAGAAGTGCCATGGTTTTTCCATCTGTATTTCAAGAGTTTTCTCCAGCCTTTTCCAAAGCCCGGTAATAAAGAGGTTTAGCAGAATAATCCTGTTTTAACAGAGATAAAGGAGACATGGAGACATGTCTGGTCAGAGGAAAGGGCAAAGAATAGTATCCAGACAGTTTCCAAGATGTTACCCCTTTGGGTACTCTGAACCTTGCATTGGGTCTCTCAATCTTCAGTTGAAATCCTGGCCCTATTGAGACAAGACCAATTATTTTACCTAGCAAAAATAAAAAGTAAGGAGGAAATAAATTCAGCTTTATCATAATCTCAGATTAGGGACCTGGTCTGTTGTCTACATGCATTTCATAGCAAGGGCAAGAAATCATAAGAGTAGAATATGCTAATAACAGTTATTAATCCCAGTACTGGCCAGGAATACTTAATAGTGTACATAAAGAGACCCTTTCACTTACTGTGATTCACTCTGCCTGCATTCCTGGCTACAGCATGTGCCTGCAAGGGACAGCACAGCCCCATGACAATAGTTTGGTGAAGGCACAGGCTGAGGAGAGCAGATCTGTAACTCAAATCCTGTAGATTAGGAGGGTACTTAAAGAAATTAATGGTTTCCTACAGAGGAATCCTTTCCATCACTAGAATTTACTTCTGAAAAAAATTCATATCATACACTTAGTGTGACACAGATGAATCTGGAATGTTACCATTTGGTGTTGGAGACCAGACTCTGTGCAAGATGCTATGAAGAAGACACAAAACAAGTTACTTGTGAGTAGTGATGGAATACTACATTGTGGTGAGAAAAAGTGTAAAGCATCCACATGGCACTATTTTAGATGAATGTACTGCTGCTTTTAAAACTGAGAACCTCAGCATTAGGCTAACTGTTTTCTTAACTAGTTTTTCTTCTAATGGTCTTTTAATTTATTTTCCCTGCACATCCAACTTGGTAAAAGTAGATTTTACTTCTGCAGAACAGAAACACACTGCTAATAGAAAATTTTCACTTTAAGCTGATCTCAATGGGAATCAGTGGGACTAACACATTTTGGTGCACTCTGATTCAGGGCATCCACTTTGAAATTAGTACAGGACCCCTCATTTTATTTCCTTCTTCTCTGGGAAAAAGAAGGTGTTACTGGAGTCACTCACAGAGTCAATACCATATCATGGTACTTCAGAATCTTTTCAGGCTGAGGCCAGTGGGGTTAAGAGGTTTTTGGCCTCTGTTTCCACACACTAGCTCCTCACTAGCTCACTTTGACCATTGGATTTTCACAAGTCCCTTGGAACTTCCCCTGAATCTGCAGCTGAACAAGGCTGTGCAGACACTGGCCCTCACACCTCTCCCCAGTGCACACAGTGCCCTTCCCAGCCAGAGGCTGGGACAGGACAGTAGATTCAAGAGCACCAGAAGCCACAAAAGGAGAGTGGGGTGCAATTCTCTTTTGCTCATCCTCCTTCCTACACTCCCTGCTTGATGACACTCTCACTCTGGGGGGCTCCTCCACTCAGGGCAGGGAAAGAGAGAGGAGGGGAGCAGGACTAGAGGCTCTCCAGGGCCAGAAGATGTGAATTGCAATGGAGGAACAAGAAAGGGAAAGATGCAAACCCAGAATCACTGATCTCATGACAGTACTTTGGTACTGGCCAGTAACACATGCTGCACTGTATTATCTATCACAGCATCCATCACTATGTATGAGAAATTATCCACTATCTATGAAATACAGGGGCTCTACTGACTTATGCTTGGTGGACACATTATCCAGGATTTCCAGTGGCATAACACCATGTTCCATTCTGTTTTTCTGCAAGCTGCCAAATCTCTACACTAGGGCAAGCTTGCTAGAAAACCCTACGAAATTGAAAAGGAAACATCTGACACTGTTTTGCACCAGGCTGCAGGGAACCAAGCCCTTGAATTCTCCCTCACACCATTCTAAACAGAAGAGCTGGTTGGTGAAGTTTTGTTTCCTAAGAGTCATGGAATTAGACACTCCTAAGTGACTCACCAGCAGATGAAGCTGGAGGCACTCATTGCAGGCAGCATAAAGTTCTTTCAGATCTAGCATCAAACCCCTTGTCTTGCATTTCAGTCCAAAGGTAGCATCAGCTTTAATAGCTTTGGCATCAAACCACTTGTCAAGACCAGCCCTCCCTGAGTCACAAAAAATTATCCCTAGCTAGTAAAAGCCCTGTGGGACAGCAGCTGAGAACAGTTCATGCTCCATGCTTGTTGTCAAACTCAAGAGTGGTTCTGGTGCCAAGGATGCCAACTTTTAGGACAGGTAGTGTCCTAAAAAAGTGGTGGTAAGGGCTTGCACTGGTGCCTTGGCTGGCAGGTGTGGAGCTGTGTGCAGAGCAGAGTGCAGATTCACACATGCTCTCAAAATGTCCCTCCAAGTGTGCTGCAGATCCTGCTCCCCTCCTGAATCCTGTGCTGCTCCCTGGGTAGCTGCAGAAGCAGGGCTTGTGACTGCTCCACCTTGCTCTTGCCCGGACACTGACATTTGGCCTCTCAGCCTGATTATGGGGACCTGGCTGAGTAGGTACTTGTGGTGAGAGGCTTGTCTCTGGTCCCCCCATGCTCTCCAGATGGGGTGTGGGAAAGATGGCTCTTCATCCAAAGCATGGAATAGTAGGCTGGGTGGACCTGGGCTGCCCACTGGACTGCACTGAATGGTGTGTGGAATAAAATTTCTTCTGATCACACAGAGGATGAAAGTAACACCTTTTCTCCAATTGTACCACAGCCCTGCACCCAGACACTTCACTGGTAAATTAATAACAATTGCTTCTTTCAAAAAAGTGTGATGTAGCAGTTTACTCATATAAATAAATGGAATGACATGGTTGGAAGGGACCTTAAATGTCATCTAGTTTTAACTCCCTGTGCCATAGGCAGGGACACCTTCCACTTCACCTTCAGGTTGCTCAAAGCCCCATCCAATCTGGCCTTCCTGTAACCCTTCCTGGGATGGGGCATCCACAGCTTCTTTGGGCAACCTGTGCCAGTGCCTCACCACCCTCACAGGGATGAATTCCCTCTGTGTATCTAATCTAATCCCGACCTCTTTCAGTTTAAAGTCATTGTCCTATCCTTACATGCCCTTTTATAAAGCTCCCCTCTAGCTTTCTTGAGTTCCTTTAGGTACTGGAAGGTGCTATAGCATCTCCTTGGATCCTTTTCTTCTCCAGGCTGAACAACCCTCAGCCTGAACTCTCTCAGCCTGTCTTCATAGAAGAGGTGTTCCAGCCCTCTTGATCAGCTTTGTGTCCCTCCTCTGGACTTGCTACAACAGGTCTATGTCCTTCTGATGCTGCAACCCCAGAGGTGGTTGCAGTACTCCAGGTAGAGTCACTTCCCTTAACCCGACTCAGTCACCCCAGATTCTGTTAAGTTCCACATTTCAGATTTTTGTATGATTTTAAATTAACCAGTACTCCTATGGTTTGTACAGATATAAATAAATCCCCTCAAAAATCAGTGAAACCATATCACCTGTGCTCATTTGGAGAAGGACATGGATTTTTCTTTGCTGCCAAAGGCTCAGTTCAATAGTATTTGAAGGCCGATATTATTTGATAAGTAGAAACTATCAAAGCTCAGTTCACAGCTTAGAAACCTTTAAAAGACATCCCCTCTATAACAAATGTCTGTACAACCAACCAGGACCAAGTGAGGAGATCAACCAGCTGCAAATTAAGTTGTAGAGTAAAATAAAGAAGAAAATAAGAATTTAAGGACCTGAGGAAGACAAATATTCCTGTTGCTGATGTGTTAAGACAAGTGATTGAAGAACAGTTTGTGCATATGAAACATGACCCCAGTAACTCTGTCCAGTTCAGTCAGCTGATTTGCTGGGAAAGGACAAGCAGTGCCACGGAGTTCTGCAAGATTTCATTTAGCAGGGAGAGCACATCTTATGTGATCAGCTTAATTAGGACTTAAAAAGCAAGATTTAAAAGTGACTGCATGTTTCCTATGCTTTCTGGCTGCCTCTGTGCTTTTCTTGGCCCCCTCTCTTTACTTGTGGTGTCCTTACCCAAAACTGCTTCGTGGGTCTCTCATCTCATGTTTATCAGTGTGCAGAAGAGAGGACAAAGCATCAGGCACACGGAAAAGGCTGTTGTGCACCAGTCCTGGAGTGCATCTCATTAACTCATTAACTGTTAACAGGCACCGTTAATGCTGAAACTGCTTCTGAATGTAAACAGGACTTTCTGAAACTGTGGAGTTTAATAGAAAATGAAACTGACCCTTGAAATACTACAACAGTTACATAAATACCTAAAATGAGTCACAGGGTCTACAGACTAGGGCTGTACTTTGCTCCTTGTATCCTTCAGCCTTCCTGGAGGCCAGGCTCACCCTCTCTCTGGCAAGTAGCAAGGCCAGCACCTCCCAGGGAAAGGAAGCTGAGCAGTCCCCTCAGGATCTCAGCCCTCAGACAAGAATGACAGCTGCAAATGTAAAATATGACTTTTCAGTGGCATGACAGCTTCTGTTTTGACCACAGTCTTTCATGTTTTCAGAAATTAAATCAGAATTTTCCACTGAATCAAACATTGTATTTCAGCAACATTTTCCCTGGCTTTCCCTTTTCCACCAAAATGCTTGGAAGGATTTCAATTAAAACTGTATTACAGTTTTAACTATGAAACTATATAAACACATAAACATTTTTGATTTCTTGTTTTTTTCTTTAAGCTGCACTGAGTCATTTTCCTATAAGAAAACCAAATATTTGGAGCTGCTGTGGTCTTCCTTTCTGTCACAGGCCCACAAAGGCAGAATGGTGCCCATGCCCATTCCACCATGACATAGCTCCTCTGGTTGAAATCAGAGACTGACAACTAAAAGAACAAAACTCAGAAATGTCTTGCTCCTCCTCTTTGCACCTTTGTTTAACCTGTGCAATGTGAAATGCAATGGAATTCACTGGCCCCAGGCAGCTCTGGGTGGCCAGTGGCAACCAGGTGCTCCTATTCCTCACCTACAGTTCCCCATCATCTCCTTCCAGCTCCCATCAAGATTCCTGCCTTCAGTTGCTCACTGATGCCCACTGCAGGGACATGATTTAATCTAGCACAGGTCATTACCCACTTGAGCAAATTGGAGTTTAGCTGCTCCAGCCTCTTGGGGGAAGTCCAGCAGAGGGTAGCAATGTTGCCTCAGGGTCGTGCTGTGGATTGCTGCACTGCCCCCCATTGCATGCACCCAGACTCCCATGGCCCTGCTGCTGCCCTGCAAAGGTCTACGCACACTAACCAGTTCAAATGGAGAGCTGGTCTCACACTGTGAGACTACCACAATTAGGAGTCTACAGAGTATAAGTACTAATGGTTGAAGCATTTGACTGAGATTTTCAAAAGAGAAACCCATAAGTAGTGTCTGCTGAGACTATTTATGAACAGAAGTGAGGAGAGTTAAACAATCCTTTTCTCAGGCAGGAGGCAAATGGGGAAAACAATCCAGAATTGCTGTGTCTTGACAGCTTTGGGACAGTGTTTGTCCATTTGATTACAAAATGGCAGTTTTTGCTGTCTCAACCCTCATCTGCTTGCTTCACACCACTGTTTTTCTCAGAAGTTTTCTGGTTTCCCCCAGCCTGCCTCATTGGGGAGGATATAAGGAAGAACTGTGATCATCATCATCATCATCCTTGAGAGTAAACATACCCAGATCAGCACAAGGGCTCAAGAAGAGAATGGCTGAAAGATTCTGGGGACCTACAAGAGATAAAGTCTAGTCTGCTTCATCTTTGTTGCGGAGACAAATGAGTTACCAAAAATAGACAGATTTAGGCCAAGTAAAAGGGGCAATGAAAATACCCAATGCTCCTCATTTCACTCGTGAACCGAAAGCAGGAAGATTTGCAGATACATAAACTTGGCCAAGAACATCTCTCTCAGAGGCTGATGGAGCAGAGGGAATTATGCTGGTGGCTTGCAATGACTCTGGTCACAGCCCCTCACACTGCTTTGGCTGCAGAGGCCCAG